>NW_005355270.1:375509-386209 GCF_000412655.1 Myotis brandtii | reverse complement strand
CTGCAGGGGAGTCAACCCCGAGCTAGCAAAGGCCGTCGCTCACTCCCGCCCCAAACACACCTGCTCTGATGGACAGCTCCGTGCATAGCCTCCTTAATCTGTGATGCGCGCGTCCAAAATTCATGTCCATACCATGTTGGCGCCCGATTTTCTACATAACATTTCAACGGAAGTCATTTTCATAAATATCTTTTTTTAAATATGTTTTTATTGACTTCAGAGAAGAAGGAAGAAGGAGAGAGAGAAACATCCATGATGAGAGAGAATCATGGATCGGCTGCCTCCTGCACACCCCACACTGGGGATGGAGCCCGCACCCCGGGCCTGTGCCCTGACCGGGAATCCAACCGTGACCTCCTGGTTCCTAGGTCCACACCGGCCGGGCCCTAAGCATCTTTCCAAGGGCTGCCTACTATTTAAACTTATGATTCAAAAATCAGTTAACCGTCCCCCAATGACTGTTGATTTAAAGTGTCCTCGTGTGCTCGTCATGGCGGACGAGGTGGTGACTGGCCACAGGGGTCACTGAAGCTGGGCTCCAGGAAGGGGCTTCACGTGTCTAAGGTTCTCCGTGGCGTGACTCTGTCTGAGACCCGTGATCTGCGGGATGTTACAGGAAACGGCGGTGACAGGGGCGGCCCGGCTGCTGCTCCGGAAGTCTCTGCCGTCAATCAACGTCAGCCCTCCCCTCTCACCGTGCAGCGAGATGCCAGTCCCATCAAAATCCCATCAAAATGGTTTGATCGTGTGTCACACTGATTTCAAGTTTCATTTGAAAGTAAAAAAGAAGTTTAAAAATATCTCAGGAATGTTTTTTAAGGGAAAGAGAAGGAGAGAGAGCAATGGGAGGGGATCGCTCCATCAAATAGATATCGCAGAAACCTGCAATCATTAAAACCGTGACGTGCAGAACAGAGAGTACGGAAACAGGCCCGAACAGACGCACATTTAATTTTAACGTGAAGGCGTTTCCATCCGTGGGGAGCGGATGGGTGATCGATAAAGACATAGGTACAATCTGCCACTCGTTCAGCAAACAAATAAAATCCGTGCCCTACCTCATCCCATGTATTAAAACGGAGTTAAGGATTTAAATTTTTAAGTGAAGCTATAAAAGCACCATTTACATAATGTACTGTAATGGGAGAGCTCTCTGTACGTCCAACTCCAAATGCAGAAACTGGAGAGAGGAGAGAGAGCTGGATTTGCATCGTACGGATTTAAAATGGCCATATGTGGAAAGTGCCATTTTCAAATTGAGAGGTAAACCAGAAACCAGGGAACGATATTTTCAACGCATCACGGGGAGAAAGCTTTCTTACAAATGAATAATTGGCACCAACATTCCAGGAGAAAGCAACGTATTGAGGACATAAACAGCAATTCACAAATAAATCCACGGATAAAAGATGCTCATCCTTATTAGTGATCAAAGGCATGCAAATTAAAACAAAAATGAGCCTGGCTGGTATGGTTCAGTGATTGAGCATTGACCTATGAACCAGGAGGTCGCGGTTCGATTCCTGGTCAGGGCACATGCCCGGGTTGCAGGCTCGATCCCCGGTGGGAGGCATGCAGGAGGCAGCCAATCAACAATTCTCTCATCACTGATGCTTCTATTTCTCTCTCTCTCCCCCTTCTTCTCTGAAATCAATAAAAATACATTAACAAAACAACAACAAGAGATCACATTTGCTTCATTCTGGTGAATATAAAAACAGTGATAGCATAGAGAGCTGTAAAGGAATGGGGAAATGACTCATTTCACTGACAGGGTGAATGGGGTAACCTTCATGAGGGGTGATTTGTCAACACCACCACAATCCCTAAAAGTCAATCACAGATGTGTATAAAGACGTAGCTGTAAGGTTGTCCACTGCTATCCAAAACAAGCCAAATGTCCGACAAAGAGTAGGGAATTATGCATCTGTGTATATGTACATATAAATGATCTCCACACGGTAGCGTCCTTAAAAGTAATGCTATAGAAATGTACCGAGTAACATTCACAGGCTGCTAAGCGATAAAAAGCAAGGCACAAACCGTGTAGCCAGGCCCTGAATGTCTGGGGGTTCACCCCGCCCCCCCACACACACACTGCTCCCCCTCACACTGAGTGGGCCCCGTCTTCCTCACCTAGAACCGTGGGCGCCATCCCTGTTCTCTGGAAGGTTCTCCCCGGTGACCCGAGAATCATGCACCTCATACGCCCCTCCTGGGGGTCACCTTCCCCGCCCATCTCCAACCGGGTCTCATCGCCCCAATTCACAGGCCAGGGCTCACCTCCAAACAGCGGGCACCACACATCGCAGCAGTTGGAAAGCGAGATATTTTTAAAAATCGAAATTAATGCAAACAGAAACCATGATGAGCAACATCTCAAAATGTTAAACAAAGACCCTCTGGCCTGACCCTGCCTGTCACACTCAGCGCCGGGCAGGTGTCCTCGCTGGTCCTGCGTCCTGGCCGCTGGCCAAGAGCGCGGCCCGGGGTCAGAGGGGCCCAGGGACCCCAGAGTGGACAACGCAGGTGGAAGGGGCCCGGACGCTGAGCTGGGAGCTGTTCCCCACCCGGACCCAGAACCGGCTGGAGGCTCCACTCCGACCCAGAGGTGCCCCCACGGACTGGCCCTGCCACCCAGCAGGCCCCCAGCTTCCCGATGGTGGGAGCCGGCGCCGGGCTCGAGGCCCCTCACTGCTGCCTGAGAAACGACGTACTCTGTGCAGAGCCCACGGCGAGCAGTGGACACACAGTCGGATGGGTCTGAGAACACGGGACCGATGTTCTGTGACCCTGACCTTCCCCCCCTTTCTCACAAGGGCCACGGGAGGACGTGGGTGCCGGGGCTTCCACGTGGAGACCTCAGCCGGACCGCTCCCAGGCCCCGCGCCCTGTCCGCGTCCTTGCTGAGAACCCGTCCACGTGAGACGGTCAGAACCACAGGGATGGCTTTGCCTGAAACGCGCTGCAGGGCGCACCCGACCGCGAAATAGAAATGCCCTCCGCCCGGCTCTCCTCGCTCGTTCGTGTAAGTTCTTTATAAGAACGGGAGAAAAGGAGAGGTGAAGAAAGGCACAATGTCGCCATTTTCTCTTTCCCACCGTTTTCTTACCCCCTGTCCCTGCTGCAGTGACGGCGAACCTATGACACGCGTGTCAGAGGTGACACACAAACTCACTTTTTTGGTTGATTTTTCTTCGTTAAATGGCATTGAAATATATAAAAAATAAATATCAAAAATATAAATCTTTGTTTTACTATGGTTGCAAATATCAAAAAATGTCTATATGTGACACGGCACCAGAGTTAAGTTGGGGTTTTTCAAAATGCTGACACGCCGAGCTCAGAAGGTTCGCCATCACTGGGCTAGGGCCTGAGCTGTCGGGGAGGAGGGGAGGAGCCGCGGGGGTCCACGCGGCGTCTGCTCTGCCCGCTGCCACACTCTGCCCCTGGGCACTGCCCGGCCTGCCCGGGCACCTGCCTCTCCCTCTGGTTTGGGGGGCAACTGCGCTTTTCTGCCTCGGAGGATGGAATAGGGGAGGAGCACCCCAATTTTCACCATTCACCCCCCAGATCCCTGGAAAGAAGCCCAGCTGGGGAGGCGCCCGTGCCCGCCCGATGCCAGCAGCCCAGCACTGCCGGCTCCTTGTGGCCAGGAGGTGGGTGAGGACGGGGAGGCACACGCCGCTTTGATCCTCTGTTAAAACTCCCAGGGCGTCCGAGCCCCTTTCAGGAGGGACCTCGGGTGCCGGGTCCTCCCGGAGGCCCCATCGACCCCCACGTCCGCCCGCTCGGCACACGACTCACACAAAGGCCTCCCGCTCCCGTGGCCGCCATGCTCAGCACTGGGAAGCTCTGCGTGACCTTTTATTAACGTTTTTCTAAACCAACATGGTTTGGTTTTGTGGGGATTTTTTTTTTTTTTTTTGCTACGAGCACCCTGAGGAATTATGAAAAATATTTTTTTCTGTAGTTTATCCCATATGCACTTAATAGGCTCACAAATATAATACCATTATAAAAAAGAAAAACTGCCAACTCTGCTAAAAAAAATTGTCATAACACTAAATTACGATATAAATATAAAAGGAGTGTGTCTGTGAAATATTCACTCAGCGAGCATCCCCAGGTGACGGTTTCGCGGGGCCGCCTGTATCCCTGCGAGATCCATAACGCGTTTGGATCTGCCGCCTGTCGCCACATGAATCAGGCCACTAATGCAAGTGCCTCTCGGAGCAGGATGTCTTCCCCATAGAATGTGCTATAAAAAAATAAAAATAAAAAAAAGCGAGGAGATCCGGCTGCTTTGTCTGATCGGCATAATTTAACGTCTTGCTTATCACACTGCATCTTAAGGAAAAATACAGTGTCCCGCGTCGCTGTTTACAATCTATGGCCACGTCTATGCAAATAGGCTTCCCCGAGCTGGGATGACATCACCAAGGTCAACGATGTTTGAAATATTCTGAAGCGTGTTCCCCACCTGCTCCGTGCGCGGTGCTGATGTCCGACGTACGCACGTGGATCTTCATGCCTTCCCCGGTGTCCCCGCTCATTGTCTCACCGCGGATTCCCACGGGCGACTCCGGGAGGGGTGCTCCCTGCCCGAGGGAGCCGACCCCGCAGTCCGACCCGGGAGAGTGTGTTCAGGCGGCAATGACGCCGTCCTTAGCATGCATCAGCGGGGCGGCTGCTCGCTGCCGTGGGAGGAGGGAGCGGTGGAAGCCAGTTCAACGACACGGAGCCCAGCTCAACACACGTGGCCGATCACACACCTCTGTGACCTTTTTCTTTTTTTTTTAAGTTTGTAATTTCTTCTTTTTTTTAATATATTTTATTGATTTTTTTTTTTTTACAGAGAAGAAGGGAGAGGGATAGAGTTAGAAACATCGATGAGAGAGAAACATCGATCAGCTGCCTCCTGCACACCTCCTACCAGGGATGTGCCCGCAACCAAGGTACACACCCCTGACCGGAATCGAACCCGGGACCCTTCAGTCCGCAGGCCGACGCTCCATCCACTGAGCCACACCGCTCAGGGCACCTCTGTGATCTTAGGTTCCTGCCACAGGTTCCAAAGTGGGCAACTGTACTTAGGCATCACACGTGTGCACACACATGTACACATGACCACACGCGCACACATGGACACGCGTGCACACCGGTTTGTGATTGGGTGGAAGCACGGTGAAGGCTACAAGCCACGTCCTCCGCTTCTCGCTCTGTCCTTGTTTCTCTGAGAGGAATTTGCGATCGCGTGCGTGTACATCTCCCTCAGGTCACTATGAGCCAGGACGGAAGGCTTCGTTATTCCCACGAAAATGAGGGGAAAGGCATGAACTCTGACCTCCGGTCCCCAAGCCCAGAGGAGGAGGTGAGTGAGAGATTGTTGGTATCAAAGGTATCTGAGCCCGGCCGGCGGGGCTCAGGGGCTGAACATCGACCTATGATCCAGGAGGTCACGGTTGATTCCCGGTCAGGGCACAGGCCCGGGTTGTGGGCTCCATCCCCAGTGTGGGGCGTGCAGCAGGCAGCCGATCCATCTCTGATGTTTCTCTCTCTCCCTTCCTCCCTGAAATTAATTTTTTTTAAAAAAAATATGGAACGCTTCACGAATTTTCGTGTCAAACTTGCGCAGGGGCCATGCTAATCTTCTCTGTATCGTTCCAATTTTAATATATGCGCTGCCGAAGCGAGCACTGAAATTAATTTTTTTAGAAACGTTTTTTTAAAGGCATCTGAGCTCTGAGTTCGCAACCCGGCCTCCTCCCCAATCGCTCTGCATTTCATTCTCCAATCATGGGTGGGGCCAGATCAGACAAGACCACAGTCACCCCGACACCAAAGCCAGCAGCTGGGGCTGCCCAAACGGGCCAGTTCTAGGAAGAGACTCACCCCCCAGAGAGGGACCAGCGGCGCGAGGTGGCCGGCTTTCCGTTGTGTGCTGCTATGACCCTGTGGCTGCCACCGGCTCTGGGCCTCACAGCACTCCAGGGGCTCCCTCCGCCAGTGGCAGCCCCCCCCCATCTTTGGGGTCCTCAGAAATCCCAAGGCAAACCCTCCAAACCAATCTAGTCTTTGTTTCTGTTTTTGTTAACCCTCAGCTGAGGATATTTTTCCCGTTGCTTTTCAGAGAAAGTGGGAGGGAAGAGGCAGGGAGGGGGAGAGAGAGAAACATCCATGAGAGAGAGACATGGATTGTTGGCTCCTCCGTGTTCCCCGACCAAGGCCGGGGATCGAACCTGCAACCCAGGTATGTGCCCTGGACGGGAAATCGAACCTGCGATCCTTCAGTGCATGGGCTGGCGCTCTAACCACTGAGAACACTGGCCAGGGCCTAATCCAGTTCTTTTTTTTGTTTTTTAATATATACTTTTATCGATTTCAGAGAGAAAGGGAGAGGGAGAGGGAGATAGAAACATCGATGATGAGAGAGACTCATCAATCGGCTGCCTCCTGCACGCCCCCTACTGGGGATCGAGCCTGCAACCCGGGCCTGTGCCCTGACCTGAAATCGGACCGTGACCTCCTGGTTCATAGGCCGACGCTAACCACTGAGCAACACGGCCGGGCCCAACCCAGTTCCTAAAACACGGCTGATATCCCCGCCTTCAAGGACCGTGTGGGTGTCTCCCAGCCCTTTCATCAGGAGCCTTGTCCCCGGAGGGACCTTCATCAACAGACTTGGCTGCAGGTGACCTTCCTGCTGGGCTCTGGCCCTGGGCGTCCCCGGACCCCAGGGGTGACCCTCGGTGGCAGGAGGGGAGACAGGACACAGGGCGGCAGGCACACGCACAGGCTTCCTGGAGAATTCCAGGTTCCCGGGAGGTTTCCCAAAGGCCAAAGGCTCCGTGAGCATCTGGTCCCCCAGAACCTCGGCTGCGTGCGAGGCGGCAAATGTTAAATCATGGGGAGAGAGCGATTTCTCATCGTTTCCAGCACATAAATGTAGCTCAGTGCATGTGATTGTAAAATAGTGTTTCTACTTACGTCCCTACACATCTGCTGCTGTGTTTACTCATCTCTCGTTCTGACTTTTAGAAATAGCAATCAATCTATTTTTTAATCCCCTCTCCGATGACTGATTGTTCATCGCGATAAGGGACAGAGGGCGGCCCCGGGAGGATGGCCCACCTCCTCGAACCCCATCCCCTTCTCAGATGCACAGGGGTGGGGAGACTGCTCCCCGGTCCTGGGTGCTCCGTGCAAACTCACTCAGGGGCTGGTGGCGGCTCAGTGGGTGTGCACAGTGAGACTCCCACCCCTGTGACAGCCAGTGCGGCAGGGAGAGGCCCTGGCAGCACCTGCCACACGGTTCACCTTATGCTGCGTATCACCCAGATACGGAGGCCACGGACGGCTGCGTGGAGAGTCAGTCATGGCCGAGCCAAACGGGAAGCCCGTCGGTAGGAGGAGGAGCAAGAGGAGCCTCCACTTCTGGGCCCTGGGAAGAGGGAGGAGTCACCAACGCAAGAGCCTGGACAGAGAGGGGTGTGCACAGAGGTGTGCAAGCTCAGGTGTGCAAGTGCAGGTGTGCATGCAGAGGTGTGCTTGCAGGGGTATGTGAGCACAGATGTGCAAGCTCAGGTGTGCAAGTGCAGGTGTGCATGCAGAGGTGTGCATGCAGAGGTGTGTGAGCTCAGGTGTGCATGCAGAGGTGTGTGAGCTCAGGTGTGCAAGCAGGATCAGAGAGGCTGCTGCGTAACAAACAACCCCATCTCAGCAGCTCACACAGCAGCAGTGCTCTCTGCTGGGATCTGTGTGTCTCTCGGGTCAGGGCTCTGCACTGCAGGTGACTCTGATCGGCTGGGTCATCCTGTGGCCCCTGCATCTCGGGCTGTGCGTCTGCACCGTCTCCTCTTTGTCATGTTGGTAAAAGGGGACCACGTCCAGCAAGGAGCCCCCGGGCTCCGCCTTGTGGCTTGAACTGTGGTCGAAGCACCCAACGCCAGGGCCACAGGACCACGGTGTCCCTGCTCAACCCCCACCTCGGGCCTCCGCTGCGGCCTCCTCCTCCATCCGACCCGAGTCTGTGCTGACGTCACGGGTCCCTCTCAGACCACGCCGACCCCTCCCCGGCTCAGCTTCCTTAGCCAGGCTGCGGGCCATTTCGACCAGATCATGAAAACTCGAAGATAAACTGAATAGAAGCGCTCATTTGTCACGGGAAATCCGGGAGGCAGGGCCTGTGGGGGGGGGGCGTGTTCCTAGTGTACTGCGTGCTCCCCACGCCCCGCAGCCTCTGATTTCCTGCCATCACCTGGCTGCCCCGGCTCCCGCCGCCCGGTGGGTTCTGAGACGCTGACGTCACCGGCATCAAGACGACGCCCTTTGCCCTCCGACGGCTGCAGGGACCGAGCCTGCGGAGTCGGGCGGTGATTGTCTTCCCCCAAAAGTCCTTAAATAATAGCCCAAAATCTGAAGAATTACTTTAATACTTCGATAAAAATAACCCAATTCAAAACATTTTCGAGGAAACAGAGTTCCTTGCTCTAGGCTACCGCGTAATGGCTGAGGAGAAGTGGATGGCCTGTCACTTCTGATTAGAGGGCTGAGCCTCTGTGCGCTGAGTGAGGGGACATGCCTGGTAATAGGAAGTGCAGATATTAAAGTTAATAAAATAACGCGGAGCACGGTCGGCACATGAAACTTGACCAAGTGCAGCCCGGCATCCGACATCCATTTCCCCGTCCGCGCGACTCCTGTGGCCCGGCATCTAATGAGGAGCTTAATTCCTGTTTCCAGCGAGGGTGCAGCTGAAAATACGGTTTCCAGATTAGATATTTTATCCGGCTCCCGGACAAACGGAGCCGGGAAGGGCCGGCAGGTGGGCGCAGGCGCCCGGCCGCCGTGAGAGGGATTACCGGATTGCAAACCGCCCGGCCCCCACCGTCCAGGCAGCCTCCAGAGGGATCACCGTCCTGGCCGTCGTTATAAATAATTAGGCGCAAACACGGCGATCTCGGGGCTTCACCGCAGAAAAGGACAGGGCACCCCCTGTCTCTCCTCCCCTGACCCCACTCGGCCCGGCCGGCCTCCCCGTCACACACAGCCGGCCGCCCGGCCCGCACACCCGTGATGGCGTCTTTAATGGAAACCCAGCACCGACCGTAATGGTTTTGTTCTTCGATACATTAACCTCCAACTTGCGTTTTCACGATGAAGTGCCCAGCCGAGAGGCGCCTGGAATTTTTCCTCCCGTCGCCACTGCCGCCGAAGCACCGTCCCCACAACGGGACCCTCTTCGGGGATTTGAACGCAATTCCGGGAGCTGGTCTCGGGGAGCCCGGAATTAAAGTTCTGCTCGCCACGCTTCCCTTTCAAAATATTTAGAACTTTGACAGATACGACATTATGTTTTCATTAAAACAGCTGATTTCGGAACGCTGGCCTGTGCAGGGCCGCCGTAAACAGTTTATGATGAACTGCCACGCTCTTTAATTAAAACAATAAATCCCGCGCGCGCATTCCCGCAGCCTCGGGTCTGACCTTTGCCTCCCGCGCTCCACCACCCAGCCGCCGCCGCACCCCCCACGCCGGGCGGGGAGGGCGTTAAGACACGATCCGCGCGGCAGTAAAGATAAAATAAGAGAAAACGTGCCATTAGTCTCCGCAGTTATGATTAATTCAGTTCATATTTTACAATCTGGTTACGGAGTGAAACTGCACGCTCTACATCAAGGGTTTGCCACTCACCGCACCTAATGTGTAAAAATGCTTGATATTTCAGAAAATGGCACCGAGCTCACTCACCGCAGCCCGTGCTGGGGAGGAGCCCCCGGCACAGACGGGCGTGAGGAGCCAGGCCCCCGCGTACACACGGCCCACGCGGCGGGCGGACAGACGGTCGGTGTGGACGCTGGGTCACGGTCAGACGTCCCCTACGTCTCTGGCTTTGCCGCTGCAGCAGCTCGCGGGTGACGCGACAGCCAGGGATCATCTGTGTGGCCCAGGTCACCAGCTCACCCTCGCCCTGCCAGCTCCAGGCAGAAACTGCAGGGGAACGGGTCTCACCCCCCACCCCGCAGAGGGCTCGACAGGCGGACAGACGGACAGCAACGGGCCCCAGGAGCAAACGCCCGGCCGTCGGGGGAGGAGACTTTCTGTAGTGATGGGGGTGCACAGGCACCTTTGGGGTCTGAGGGCTGGTCCCCAGCACCCCCATCACCCCTGCCGTGGCTTCATCCTGGGCCTCTGCTCCGGGCCTTGCCCCACGCCCGCTGCTCACGCATATGACACATGCACAGGCACGGGCATGTCCGGAGCGGGCGCAGCAAGGGAACCGTGAGCTGCACGCCCTCTGTGGGTCTTGGTTGGAGTGGCAGGCAGAGCCCCGGGGAGACGGGGGAGGGAGCGGCCCTCAGCACGGGACCAGGGTCCATCTGCCCAGGGTGGGAGGAGTGGAGTGACCGGGGGCCATCCCCAGGGGGGAGCGCAAGACCCCACCTCAGCCCCGCCCCCTCCCACTCGGGGCTCCGGCCCGCTGACCTGCTGGTGGGGACCATCTGCAACGGGGACAAAGGCGGGACCTGCCAGAGGGAAGGGTGCACCGCACAGGAGGTGGCGGGACACGGCCCTCACGTCCAGCCTCCGTCCCTGTCACCCGCACGGCCTCACTCTCTGAACGAACCCTGCGAGTCATAGCCGAAACGGCCAACCCTCCATGGGCCCCGCCGTTCCCCGGAGCAAATCTTCTACAT
>NW_005355270.1:371713-375437 GCF_000412655.1 Myotis brandtii | reverse complement strand
TCCCGCACGCCCAGCACTGAAGCGGCATCGGACCTGGCCGCCCCGGTCAGTCTGCCTCCCCCGGTCCTTTCTCTCGCCCGCAGCCCCCTGTCCAGCTCGCTGTCCAATAACCACGGGGCCCAGACGGCCCGGCCTGAGCTCCGGGGACAGTTCAGTGGTGACCGGGACGGATGCCGGCATCCCACGTCTGTTCCCATCTCGAGGCTCAAGGACTCTCCATGCCCTGGCCAGTGTGGCTCAGTGGACAGAGCCAGCCTGCAGACTGAAGGGTCCTGGGTTCGATTCTGGTCAAGGGCATGCACCTCAGTTGCAAGCTCCATCCCCGGCCCTCGTCGGAGCACATGCAGGAGGCAACCAATCGCTATGTCTCTCTCACATTGATGGTTCTCTCTCTGTCTCGGAGCACATGCAGGAGGCAACCAATCGCTATGTCTCTCTCACATTGATGGTTCTCTCTCTGTCTCGGAGCACATGCAGGAGGCAACCAATCGCTATGTCTCTCTCACATTGATGGTTCTCTCTCTGTCTCGGAGCACATGCAGGAGGCAACCAATCGCTATGTCTCTCTCACATTGATGGTTCTCTCTCTGTGTCTCTCCCCCTCTCTTCCACTCTCTCCAAAAATCAATGGGGAAAAAATCCTCAGGTGAGGATTAACACAAAAAGCAAACAGCCAAAACCGGTTTGGCTCAGTGGATAGAGCGTCGGCCTGCGGACTGAGGGGTCCCGGGTTTGATTCCCGTCAAGGGCACGTGCCTGGGTTGCGGGCACATCCCCAGTGGGAGATGTGCAGGAGGCAGCTGATCAATGTTTCTCTCTCATCGATGTTTCTAACTCTCTATCTCTCTCCCTTCCTCTCTGTAAAAAATCAATAAAATATATATTTTTTAAAAATTTAAAATTTATAAAAAAAAAAAAAGCAAACAAAGAAATAACTCTCCAGACGCCACTTGCCCTGCCATGAAGGCAGGTCCCTGCGGGCACGGCGCCCACCCACGCCCTCCATCCAGTGTGCCCGGCAACCACGGGTTGTAGCTTTAAAGCGTGGAAACCAGGAAGGGGTGCCCGGCTGGCCTCGTCGGCACTAACTGGCTCGCGGGCACCCGTGCGGATTCGGGTCCCGGGGCGGCTATATTTGTAGCTTGGTAAGGGTGGGTGGTGGGAGGACTCCTGTTGCTATGGGAACCCGTGCTTCAGGCGGGCTTCCCGAGTGAAGATTGAAGCTGGGTTTCTCCTAGGTACCTCCTCAGGGTCGGGTTTCAGAGGAAGAAGCCACGTGATCGAGCCAGGAGGGGCTCCCCGTCGTTTGGGGAAGGTGGGGGTCCCGGGATTGGCTCGCTGGGGAGAGAAGACAGTGCTGAGGCTGGAGCCGATGGATGACAGTGTCCACGGATGACAGTGCCCACGGATGGCGATGCCCACGGATGATGGTGCCCACGGGTGACGGCGCCCACGATGAGGGTGCCCACGGGTGACGGTGCCCACGGATGACGGTGCCCACGATGAGGGTGCCCAAGGATGATGGTCCCCACGGATGAGGGTGCCCATCGATGATGGTGCCCACGGGTGACAGTGCCCACGGGTGACGGTGCCCACGGATGACGGTGCCCACAGATGACGGTGCCCACGGGTGACGGCGCCCACAGATGACGGTGCCCACGGGTGACGGCGCCCACAGATGACGGTGCCCACGGGTGACGGCGCCCACAGATGACGGTGCCCACGGGTGACGGCGCCCACAGATGACGGTGCCCACGGGTGACGGCGCCCACAGATGACGGTGCCCACGGGTGACGGCGCCCACAGATGACGGTGCCCACGGGTGACGGCGCCCACAGATGACGGTGCCCACGGGTGACGGTGCCCACGATGATGGTGCCCACAGATGACGGTCCCCACGGATGAGGGTGCCCATCGATGACGGTGCCCACAGGTGACGGTTCCCATGGATGACGGTGCCCACGGATGATGGTGCTGTCCCGGAGGAAAGGGCCGAAAAGAGACCCCAGGCCAAACTCGCCCAGCCAGGAGCAAGCCTGCAGTGCCGAAGCCACAGCATCACCTTGGGGTGACTGAAAGCCCATGCCCTCTGGACCGGGATGTGCTAATGCCCCGGCACGCTTCCCCCCGCCTCCCCGGCCTCATCCACAGCCTCCTTCCTCCGGGGATGAGGCCCAGGAGAAGGGAGACCAAGGTGAGTCCTGGGGTCGGCACTGGCTCCCGGGGACCCTGGGGGCCTACCTTTGGCCGTCGGAAGTTTGCTCCAACCATCATGTCAGGACTCGGCTCCTTGGCTGGGGCGTCGGCTTGGTGCCTGCCTGTGACCCCTCCACCTGAACGGAACCCCAGCTGCAACAGCCGGGCCTCAGGCTCCCCCCATGAGGTGCCCCTGCCAGCGACGGGGTGTGAATCAGCCCCCAGGTGCTCAGAGTGCAGAGCTTCTGCCTCCTTCGGGGAGGGCAGGGGGCCCACACCTTCCTCCCACTGCCTCGCAGGCCGTACTGGGGGTCTCCACAGGTCACACAAAGCCAGATGCTTTGCCCATGATGAGGGCAGCCCTGGGGCACCCCAAGTCCCAACCCAGGTGGACGGCGTCACCTGGCCTTGGCGTCTGGCCCCGTGCCGGGCACACAGAGGCTCCGAAACAGGTTGGCCGGAGAGTGGACATTGAGGCCAAGATGCCAGCAAAGTGAACAGGGAAAGAGGAACCAAGAAGAAGGGAGGTCAGCACTCTGAACCCCACTTCCCACCAGGCGCCCACGTGTGCCCGGCGCCATGTGATGCCCGGGACACAGATAAACTGGACATTGCCTACCCCTGCCCTCGCCTCGGGGACAGGGACGGAGACGCGTGGGAATAAATGGCCAAAGCCCGGCCGGCGGGGCTCAAGGGTGAGCGCCGACCTAGGAACCAGGAGGTCACGGTTCGATTCCCCGTCAGGGCACAGGCCGGGGTTGCGGGCTCCATGCCCAGTAGGGGTCGTGTAGGAGGCAGCCGGTCCCTGATTCTCTCCTCACTGATGTTTCTCTCTCTCCCTCACTCACGTGAAAAGGGGAATTGTGATGGGTGCTAGGATTTAGAGGGCTTGTTTGCTTGGTGTGTGTTTAAAAGGTTGGGGTTTTTAAATCCTGCTTATCTGTGTTTGCTAGTGTAGTACCTACCTGCTTTACACTCACGCACACACACCGCGGTCCCATCTCACACGACAATGAGGGAAGCATTTGGGGAGACGACATGCTGTGTCTTAATCCTTAAACGGGTGGGAAAGCTCGGAACAGATTCTTATTTTGTAACAAGAATAAGGAGGCGGCTGCGTTTCCCTCCTGTCATAGGAATCACCTTGCTCTGCTATTCAACGAGAATCTACTCTCCTCCTCGCTGACGTTTGGCTGCTCGGCGGTAAAACACGAATCAAAGGGGCGCGGGACCCAGGCGGCAATTGGCAGACGGCGCTCGAGATCCGCACGGGGACCGGCCGGGCTGCAGGGTGTCACAGCCTCCTCCATCTGCTCCCTGTTCCCCCCACAACAACGGAGGACGGCGCCCAGCCCTCCCACCGCACGCGGAGCAAAGTTTGGGAGGTCTGCACGGAGCCCACGCTGCTAAGGAGGCCGACCCGGTGTCTCTCCCACCGCCGAGCGGCTGTCGTTGCCCGTCTTGCCAGCGGAGACGTGTGAACCTGCCAGGCGGCAGCTGAGTTTGGAGAAACGGGGGTGCAGCCGCA
>NW_005355270.1:366405-371643 GCF_000412655.1 Myotis brandtii | reverse complement strand
CGCGCTGTCCCCGGGCCAAGGGGAGTTTGCGAGCCCTGGAGCCTGGGATTTTTCCCCACGTCCATGGAGGTGGGCATTAGAATCCCCTCCTTCGCTCCTGGGGCAAAACAGACCCAGAGATAAAGGTGGGTCGGCCCGGCAGGCGGGGCTCAGCGGCTGAGCGTCGACCTAGGAACCAGGAGGTCTGGGTTCAATTCCCGGCTGGGGCACAGGCCTGGGTGGTGGGCTCCACCCCCAGTAGGGGGCGTGCAGGAGGCAGCCGATCAGTGATTCTCTCTCATCGGTGGTGTTTCTCTCTCCCTCTCCCTTCCTCTCTGAAATCAGTAAATAATATATTTTTAAAAAGAAATAGAGGTGGTTCGGGGGCTGGGGGCTGGGGCCTGCGGCGGCTGGGACACCCTTGGTCGCCAGTGACAGAAAATTCAGCCCGGAAGTCTCGAGGCCAAGAGGACGTGCCGGGCCCCTGCTCCCCTGGCTGGGGAGGCCTCCCTCCGGGTTGGGCCAGGTGAGTCCCAACCAGAGCTCAGCCCTAACACCTGGGGCCCAGGCCGCGTGGAACTGGGTGTGCGATGCACCTGAGCCCATCAGGAAGCCAAGGGGAGACGTGCCCCGATTGGCTTAGACCGGGTCACGTGCCCTCCCCGGAGCAGGAGGACAAAGGCTCCTGGAAGCCGTGGGCTCAGAGAACGGAGGGGGGCTTCCCTCCCAGAGAAACCAGGGGAGTGGACGTCGGGGTGTGAAATGCAACAAGCACCCCCTTCCCAGCATCGCCAGACCCAGCCTTCAGTTGGACCAAAGATCTCCAATTCCGCCGAGCAAGCGCCATGCCCCGCGCTCACGCACGGGGAGAAGGAATACGGCCACTTACCTGTGCTGAGCGCCCGGTGCCTTTCAGCGTCCGGGCTGCCGACGGCCCTGCACCCCCGACTCCGAGGTGAGGTCTCACTCACTCACTCACTCACTCCCGTCTGGGATTTAACGGCTGCCTCCTGCGTGCTACGTACGGAGCGGAGACCCAGTGATTCAAAACTCCCTGGTTAAGCCCAGCCGGCGTGGCTCCGTGGTTGAACGTCGACCTATGGGTTCAATTCCAGGTCGGGGCACATGCCCGGATTGCGGGCTTGACCTCCAGTGGGGGGCGTGCAGGAGGCAGCTGATGCATGGCTCTCTCTCATCATTGATGTTTTGATCTCTCCCTTCCTCTCTGAAATCAATAAGAATATATTTCTTAACACACACACACACACACACACACACACACACACACACACACACACACAACTCCCTGGTCAAGATTTGGCAACACCGAGGCAAACAGCAGGACCCAGATGCTGCCCGATATATTCTCTAAATTGTTAATTAAGATTACAAGTCAGATTAAGCGGTGGCTTTCTGTAAGGGGGACAAGCACAGAAAGACACCTATTCCAAGACGTTTTAACGCCACTCAGCTTCACCTTAGATGCCGGCTTTGATTGGAACGCGTTAAACTCTCTCTGCTGAAATGCAACCTGCATACGGAGCAATGCCCACGTCATGAGTGTGCACGTCAACGCGCTACGCCGAAGGAAACACTCGAGAGCGACCACTGGGGTCAAGAACGCTCCGGAAGCCGCCCCGTCTGTGGCCGTCCGTCCCAGCACCTGAGAGGACTGAGTAAGACGCCGTGTGTCCAGTCTGTTCCTGGTCCCTCGGTTCCTATTGGCAGCATTCTTACCCCACGCGGACATTTCTGCTGGGAGAGAAGCCGCTGGCCCACCTGCTCCTCTTCACAGATAAAGGGAATCGTCCTCCCGACGGTAACGCCCCAATCGGTCCAGCCCGGATCCTAACCAGGACCCAACTAGGGAGAACCCGTGGCCAGCGTGGGAGGCAGCCAGGGCTCAGTGTAGATCCTGGTTCTTCTCTCTATATATGTGTTTTTTATTGATTTTAGAGAGAAAGGGAGAGAGAAACATCAATGATGAGAGAGAATCGTGGATCGGCTGCCTCCTGCACCCCCCTCACTGGGAATGGAGCCCACAACCCAGGCCTGTGCCCTGACCGGGAATCGAACCGTGATCTCTTGGTTCCTGGGTCGACGCTCAAGCACTGAGCCACACCGGCCGGGCCCTCCGCCCCCCCTTAATCTGGGTGTGAGTGCACATCTGTGTGCCCCAGGCAGAGGCCCGCTGCCACCGCCTGCCGTAGCCAAGCAGGCACCCTGGACCCCCGAGGGCACATGTCTGGGTGCAGGGGGAGGTAGGTGAGGAAGAGGAAGAGGCCCTCCTTGCACCTGCTGACGAGGCCGTTTTGTGGAGGCCCTTGTCCCCGGCCCCCCCCCCCCCCGCCCCCCCCCCCAGGCAGCATCAACGTTGGCAAATTACCTTCCAGGCCCCTGACTCTCAGACAGCGCATAGCAGCGCCCGGACAGGCCGGCTCAATAAACGTTTAATTAATTAATCAATCAGGCCCAATCAAAGATGGGCTGATTACCTAGATCTTTTTATCTGTACAACGCTAGGCGGCTGGCTAATTGCTTTTTCTTAAAGTTTCTGGAATGACACTGGTTTCGAGAGCTACACAGATACAGCCTCCGAGGTCAAAAGCCTGATAAGTATGAAATATTCCCAGGGCGCCCTTCGGAGCAGATCACTGCGGAAGCCACGGTCATTATCCTGGAAGTCGATGCCTTAATGTCGCCGTAATGCTGAGGCAGAGAACACCGGCTCGTGATAGGGGAGCTGAGATCCGAAAATACGGCTCCGCCAAGAACAAAAGGCCCAGTCGGGGAGCCTGCGTCAGCATTCCGCTCCCCACCGCAGCGTCCACACACGTGCTGGCCGCCAGGACAAAGGACTGTGCTAGCGCTGGACGGAATGTAGGCGGGCGCACACCTGAGCGAGAAAGAGCCACGGTGAGGGAGAGGCGACGTGGTTTCTGTGTTAAACAAACTTCCCACAGTTGTGGAGATTTCTGGGAAACCCCCCCCCCCCCGCAACACTCCCGCAGCCCCACACTGGGCTCCCCAAGTGTCTTCATGCATTCACTTAAGAGTCATAAACGAGCCCTGGCTGGTGTGGCTCAGTGGATACAGCGTCGGCCTGCAGACTGAAGGGTTCTGGGTTCGATTCCGGTCAAAGGCACAGGCCCAGGTTGTGGGCTTGATCCCCAGGGGGGGCGTGCAGGAGGCAGCTGACCCATGATTCTCTCTCATCATGGATGTTTCCATCTCTCTCTTCCTCTCCCTTCCTCCCTGAAATCAATAGAAAATGTTTTTTTAAAAGTCATAAATGATCTGCCTTAGACACACTCAGATCACAAGACGCTGGGAATTCTGTGCTGTTTATTTTTAGCTGTGAGTGTGAGACTTGGCCTTTCTGGGTATTAATCTGGTGGGAGCTGTGTTCTCGGTGGATCTGGGGTGAAGGAAGTAATGGCATCTGAGGGCCCACCCACAGCGCACTGGGGACACAGCCAGAACCTGCCGCTTCTCGGTCACGGGCAGTGGCGTCGCTCAGACACACCCTGGACCTCAGACCGTATGGGAAATCCTAGCAGGTTCAATACAACTGGAAATTTGGGGGATCTTCTGGGAGCTGGGAAAAATAATTCACCAAAGCATCTTTTGCCCAGCTGGTGTGGCTCAGTGGTTGACGTCGACCTAGAAACCAGGAGGTCATGGTTTGATTCCTCGGTCACGGGCAGTGGCGTCGCTCAGACACACCCTGGACCTCAGACCGTATGGGAAATCCTAGCAGGTTCAATACAACTGGAAATTTGGGGGATCTTCTGGGAGCTGGGAAAAATAATTCACCAAAGCATCTTTTGCCCAGCTGGTGTGGCTCAGTGGTTGACGTCGACCTAGGAACCAGGAGGTCACGGTTTGATTCCCCCGTCAGGGCACAGGCCCGGATTGCAGGCTGGATCCCCAGTGTGGGGCGTGCAGGAGGCAGCCGGTCCATGATTCTCTCTCATCATTGATGTTTCTATCTCTCTCCCTCTCCTTTCCTCTCTGGAATCAATAAAAATATATTTTAAGAAACAATAATAATTGTAAAAGCCTCTTTCTCTCATTTTCTAACGATTAGCCTTTGATTTGTGAAGAGCGCGTCGAGTTGGGCTGGAGCGCTCCCACGTTCGCCTGGAGCGGTGGGCTGGCCGCGGCCCAGCCTCCGAGGCTGCCAGGAGGCCCCTGATTCTCACAGGCTGAGCCCGGGAGACGCGTGAGCCCGACCATAAGCGCTGCCTTCGCGGGCTGTCGGGGGTGCGAACCCGGACGCAGAGCGGCTGCCAGCGCAGGGCCCCTGCACCTGCAGCGACGCTGACACGCCAAGACCAACAGCCGCTGCTTCCGCATCTCCCGGTTTCCAACGTTGTCCACGCCCGTTCAGCCACACACTGTGCATACGTGATTCGACAAACACACATGTCAACACACACATCAGTCACATGTTGACCTTCCTCGTCAACCCGTTACTTATTTTATTTTTCAGAGAGGAAAGGAGAGGGAGAGAGAGAGAAACATCGATGATGAGAGAGAATCATGGACCAGCTGCCTCCTGCACGCCCCCACTGGGGATGGAGCCTGCAACCTGGGCCTGTGCCCTGACGGGGAATCCAACCGTGACCTCCTGCTTCATAGGCTGACGCTCACCCACTGAGCCACACCAGCCGGGCACAACCCCTTTAAAGGGTGCAACGCACTCCATGGGGTCGGAAAACTGAGGCCTGGCCAAGCAGGCTCGATCCCCACAGGGACCAGGCAGGAAGCAGCTGATCAACGACATTCCTCTCTCATGGGTGTTTCTCTCTATCCCTCTCCCTTCCTCTCTCTCTAAAAATCAATAAAAACATATTTTTTTTAAAAAGAAGAAGAAAAAGTAACCCTGGAAAGGGCTGCTCACCCGGAAGCTGTCAGGACAAAGGGGAGTGAGTCCAGAGGCCTCTGTGGGGAGAAAGACCACAAAGGGGAGGTCAGTGGCCAGCGCGCTGGCCTCGGGCCTGGGAGAGCTGTCCTCGGTGCTGAACCCGCACGCGGCACCGCTAAGGAGGTGCCCCTCCTCCGGCACTTCACCTGCTGGAGAGGGGAGGCCGTCACCACAGACCAGGCACCTCTGCACATTGTGAACAGCAGACGGAGTGACTGAGAGATGATGGTGGGGCCGGAGCAGCCACCAGGGCAGCCTGGGAGGCCAGGGAAGGCCTCTTGGAGGAGGCGGCCTCTCACGG
The DNA here is from genome assembly GCF_000412655.1 of Myotis brandtii. Lineage (NCBI taxonomy): Eukaryota > Metazoa > Chordata > Mammalia > Chiroptera > Vespertilionidae > Myotis > Myotis brandtii. Next base: position 366,433 of record NW_005355270.1, on the reverse strand, counting down.
AGACCCGCAGGCTTAGACAACGCCAGCC
>NW_005355270.1:363817-366237 GCF_000412655.1 Myotis brandtii | reverse complement strand
TGCCCAGGCCCGGCCGCGGCTCCGGGACAGAGAGTTCCGGAGGCTCACGCCCAGGGAGCCCGTCCCGGAAACGGTCAGTCGGCCTTGGAGAAGTTTCTGGACGTGTCCCCCAAGTCCATCATACGAACAACATGCTGGTTATCGCGTTGGTCTTGGTCTTTGACGAAACCTTTTTAAGAAAACACAACGTGGAGGCCCGCAGCTGGGGTGCGATATTGGAATCTATTTCTCCAGCTTCTATAGCTTGCATGTCACAAGCCATCACATGAAATGAAAAAAACTCGCAAAAATATAGATCAAATTTGTTTTTGTTAATCCTCACCAAAGGATATTTTTCCATTGATTTTATTTTTGAGAGAGAGAGAGGGAGAGGGAGAGACAGAAAGAGAAACATTGATGTGAGAGAGACGCATCGATTGGTTGCCTCCCACATGCGCCTCAACCAGGACTGAGGATTGAGCCTGTCACCAAGGTACATGCCCTTGACTGGAATCGAACCCAGGACCTGTCAGTCCACAGGCCGACGCTCTATCCACTGAGCCAAACTGTCCGGGGCGAGATCGAAATATTTTTAGTGTCTTGCATCTTAATTATTCAGAAATACTATGATCATCTCATAGCAATTGACGAGACCCAAAAGCACAGTAACCACGGATCGTACTGACGTAGCAGCTTTACCCCACCTACGACCCTGCCTCTCACACAAATGGTTCAGTACCTGGAAGGTCCCTGGTAATGAATATGCTATTAAGCAGGGTGGTGGTTTTCTTTTTAATTTGCATGCTTCTCTTATACCGATTCAGCAATAAATTTTTCTGATTTCCTTCATAAATAAGTTTCATTATGCCTCATTATTTAACACAACACGTTCTCCTTCCCTGAAAGGACACCGTATATTTGATGACCTTCCTATATAAAGTCGTAAATTTAAGAAAAGGGTTACACAACCTGCAGGGAAATAAGCAATCAGACCACGCAGACGGGCCATCGTCAAAAGTCTGCAAAGAGACTGTTTCACCACGCGGAGGGTGCAGGCGGCATTTCGCCGGACTCCAGCAGGAGATAGATGCCAGCTCTGGCACCACCCACTCCTTCCCTGCGTTGTCTCAGCGTGCGTTTTCAGACAGACCCAGCCACCAGCAGAGGCCGTGCACAATGCAAACGGCCTTGCAGCCCTGCTCTATGGACTTACTGCCCCGATAATAAAATTATAGGCGTCGGAATTACGCTGATTGATGGCGATGTTCACTTTCCGTTTGGAATGGACGTGGAGGGCCCCGGAATTGAACGCAACGTTGCTGCCCCCTCAGGGTCACTCCTGAGCACAAGCGGCTCACGTGGGCCTGACGCACGGACGCCGGTGTGTCGCTGCGGGCGTTACGGGGGACGATGTCACCTCGGGGTCACGTCGCAGCAAACCTAAACTTCCATTCCCAGCGAAACAACGGGTCGTATTTGCAATTGGCGGCAAAAGCGTACTCCAGCGGTGCCCTCGCTGGTTTGGCTCAGTGAACGGAGCGTCGGCCTGCGGACCGAAGGGTCACAGGTTCGATTCCAGTCAAGGGCACAGGCCAAAAAACATAATAATAAATAAATAAATAAGAAGGAAAATAAAAGAAGGGCCCAGGTTGTGCGCTTGATCCCCAGTAGGAGCCGTGCAGGAGGCAGCCAATCGATGACTCTCTCTCATCATGGATGTTCTGTCTCTCTCTCCCTCTCCCTTCCTCTCTGAAATCAATAAAAGCGGTTTAAAAAAAACAAACAAACCATGCTCCGGCGGTGCTCGAGGGCGTCCTGAATACCAGGTCCGCGGGAGGGAGGTTCTGGCATCACCGTCCGGGGCAGAGACGTCAGTTCGTCGGTGAGGAGCCATCTGTGCAGAAGGCGCGATCGCGATCCCGCTCCCTGGCTTCTACGGGCAGCATGGCCCCGGGTTTGTTTTTCTCTCCTGAAGCTCCCTGGGCGCGTCCCTCTCCTTCCTCAGTCTCTCCCAGTGGGTGACCTCCCTGAGCCTGACTCTCTTCCAAAAGGATTTATCAAACCCCCCTTCACGCGCCCCCCAGCGCACGGGGGGCGGGGGGCAGTGCCAGGAGCCGGCGCCCGGGACGCATGTTGTGCCTCTCAGACTGTCAGGGATCCACTTCCATCTCACGGTTTGGCAGGCGGTGCTGCGAATCGGAAGCCAGGGGAGGGTGGGTGTGTTTTCAAAATGTAACACGCAGACGCCCTCTGCCCAGTGTCCTGTCTCTAAAACTTCGTTTTTCGGACAGAAACACACCGGTGCACAGAGCTGTGCGTCCAAGGAACCGGGTTACAGCAAAGTCACTGGAAACAGACCCAGGCCCATCGCAGAGGGCGTAGGAGCAACATCACAGCACGTCTGCCGCCAGGGCCCGGGAGCCTGTGGAGGGGAGGGGAGG
>NW_005355270.1:358746-363180 GCF_000412655.1 Myotis brandtii | reverse complement strand
TTTCTATCTCTCTCCCTCTCCCTTCCTCTCTGAAATCAATAAAAATATTTTTTAAAAAAAGAAAAAACGAAACATCCCAGAAGGTCACATACAACAGTGTCCTGCTTGGTGCCCCAGTGTCGGGGGTTGGGGGCTCTGAGCTGGAGGGCATTCGAGGGAGCCTCTCGCTGCCCGCCCGTGGCTGCCCCTCGCTGCCTCTCGCTGCCCGCCCGTGGCTGCCCCTCGGGGAGCAGGAAGTGGCCCTCCCTCCCGCCAGCAGTGAGGACGCCAGGGCGTCTGCGGTCTATCACCCGGAGGGGCTGTCAGAATAACAAACACACCTTTTAGGTCACGGCGTTACCCCTCGCCCGGCCCAACGAGCCGTTACTTCTGCTGGTGGTGCCTTTTCTCATCCCCGGCTCCTTCTTCTTTTCATTTTCTCCCTCCTGCCCCGCCTCCCATCAATAAAGGCCGCGCGGTAAGGAGTCTGCAGCTGGGGGAAGACGTTAACACATCCTATCATCATCTCGCCGTCGTTCAGAGGCAGGTGGTATTACCTGTCAACAGGCTCAGGGAGCTGCCACCCACCCAGCGGAGGCGGAGGCGCCAGCAGGGACAGTGGCCCCAGGAGGCAGCCCTTGGGAGGCGCAGAGTCCCATTCCCGGTCCCCTGGTGGAGGAGGGACTGTGGGGAGCGCTCCCGTCACCGGCCCGCGTGGGAGCAGAGAGACAGCCTGGCAGGGTGAGCTCTGTGCCAAGCCGCCCAGAGCCGCGCACCGTCTGTGGCACACGCCAACCCGAGGAGGCCCCCGTGTCCTCCCACAGCCCCTCTGCACCCCCACTCCCAGCCTGCGGGTGCCTTTCCTGGAGCACAGCCGTCAATCAACATGCATCCAGGGACTCTGCCAGACAGCAGGCTTTCCGACGGATTCAGGGGCCGGGGCTGGGCCTGGGTCCCCGGCCTGGGCAGTCTTTCCCTGCGTGCTGCGGCCTCGCCGCCCATCCCAGGTGAGCCACTAGGTGTCACCACCACAGACTGTGGTCCTTCCTCCCAGGTCCTGGGTACCAGGCAGTGAGCATCCCAGGGACGAAGGGAGCTCGTGCGGGCGTCCATCCCCAGCTGGACAGCAGAGCTGCTTGAGACGCTATGAGAGTGTGAGCACCCGGGGGCCCCTTCTACACTGTTCAGCCACTCAGACCCACGTTAGGCAAGACCCACGTCAGCTCGAGCCAATGAAACTACGTCCGAATGTCTAAAAGGTTTACTGGCGCCCGGCTGGCGTGGCTCAGCGGTTGAGTGTCGACCTATGAACCAGGAGGTCACGGTTCGATTCCCAGTCAGGACACGTGCCCGGGTTGTGGCCTCGATCCCCAGTGGGGGGCGTGCAGGAGGCAGCCAATCAGTGATTTTCTCTCATCATTGATGCTTCTATCTCTCTCTCCCCCTCCCTCCCTCTCTGAAATCAACACAAATATATCTAGGCGCCCTGCTCTGCCTCCAGCCCTCCCTCGTGGTCGGCTGCGGGGTGTCCCTCTGGCACACTCAGCTCCGCAATAAGGAATGAACGAACACGGGTGCCTCGCAGCACGTGTCCTTGCAGACGTCGGTGTGCTGCGGGAATCGTGTAGGCTTTTAGCGGAGAATGAATGACAGACGGATAATTTATGATGATTCTTGAGACCTGAACTGTAATTATGAAGTATTTCTAGGTATCTATTCAGGACGCACCGTGTAAAGAACCCAGAGCTAACGTTAATGCGTTACTGACAGCCGTATACATAATAACAGATCGTGCCTTTTAATCCTGCATCCCTTCTGACTTACGGCGAGCCACCCTTTCACTCATTAATACAATCCAGCCTTGTCATTATTCTTAAGGCGAAGTCCCATCTTGAACCCAGAGGATCCTATAATTAAACTCCCCATTTCCATATACCACGCGTCTGAGGCTCAGAAATAGCATGGACTGAAATCTCGTCGTACAGGGGAGAGAGCACGTCAGGAACACGGAGCCCTCGTGGCCCCGCGAGGGAAACGGAAAGTCAGGGACGTGTCTGCTCATCTTCTCAGCCGCAACACACATCCTCTTTTTCCCTTTTTGCCTTCCCGCCTCCTCTCACTCTTCCACGATCTATCCTTTCTGGAGGCACTCCATTCAAAGTATATATATATTTTAAGGTCATGGTAAAAATTACAACACAAAGAAATACAGGCTAACGTGTCTCCTCCGATTTTCTGTGCCAGGCCAGAGGCTTACATGAGTCATCCCCTCAAACGAAATCTAACCTCATCTGACCACACCGAAGGCAAGGAGTCCTTCCTGAGTATCGTACCTGGGGACAAGTTGTTCTCAAGTTCTGCCTGGCCGGCGTCTCACTCATCTTACTTCCTGCACGGCCCTCGGGGTTCCCAAAACGCCAACAGTGCTCTGGCTTGGGTTGTCAAGGAAACACCATGTATTATTATCAGACTCCTCCTTTATTTGTTTTTTAAACGTTTTTTATTGATTTCAGAGAGGAAGGGAGAGAGAGGTAGAAACATCCATGATGAGAGAGAATCATGGACCGGCTGCCTCCTGCACGCCCCCCACTGGGGATGGAGCCTGCAACCCGGGCCTGTGCCCTGACCGGGAATCCAACCGTGACCTCCTGGTTCACAGGTCGACGCTCAACCACTGAGCCACGCCGGCCGGGCTGTACTGGCTTTTGAAGGTTACCTCGATTTTTTCTGTTAGACTCTGCATCTGATACCATCTCTGTTTCAGGAATGAAGGTGCTGACCTTCCATTAACCTTCCTGTCTGCCCGGAATGGTTTCGTCCCATCGGTTCTGCCTCTTCCAGAGGCTTCAGTGAATGGGGCTGGGGGGGGGGGGGGGGGGGGGGGGGGGGGCGTGTCAGTCAGCGGCGGCTGTCACGCTGCGTGACAAACAGCTCTAAAAGCTCAGGACTTCCTCCCCCGGCAGATCCATCATCGTGGGTCGGCTGGGGGCTCCGCGCCTTCGTGTCACTCTAAAACACAGGGTGCCAGGGTGGACACCACTGCAAACACTACCGGTCATCTAGCCAGCAGGGGACGAGTGCTCTGGACGAAACTGCACTGGCCACTAACTGCTCCAGGATGGACGTGGCACCCCTCACTTCCGCCCGCTGTTCACAGCCAGCGCCGGCCACAGGCCGCACCTCTGAGCCAGGAGGGGCCAGGAGGGGGCAGGAGCCCTGCCTAGCCTGGGGCTGGACGGGGAGTTTGGAAATAGCTGGTGGACACCGGAGGGCACACAGGGACTTCAAGTATGCATTTGCCTTCCTTCATTGTTTTAGAATTCCCTTCTTTTCCCTAGATTGTGGTTTCTCTGCTATGTTTCTACACTCCCCCCCGCCGCCCCCCAATCAACTAAACCTCTGATTTCGGTTCTGCCCAGTTTCAGGTTTGAGGACATTCCTGCAGAAAAGCCTCTCTTTGGAGTGTTATTAACTAGGATTGCTGTGTTGGCAGCGAAGGGGCGGGGAGGCACTTGCCCACAGACTGTGTGAGCTCACGGTCTCCGTTCTCGGTATTCCTGGTTCGCCTCCACTTCTTTTCCTTCCACCCTTCCACGCTACTCTCCTGCTCAGTCTCTTTTCTTGAAAAACAGATATATCTCCAACCCTTCCTTTTTCCTTTTTCTTATTTAGTCCAATCGGCAAGATATTCTTTAAAAAATAAGGTTTCTAACTGCTGGCTTGCCAAGCCCCAAATTCAGGTGAACACACATCGAGTTCCTATCTCAGGAGCTACGACTGTCGGAACAGGGGCTCTCAGTCCTGCGGGCCCTCCTCCCCCGTGAGAGCCCGGCTGCTGCCAGACCCTAGCACACCCGCCAGTCCCCAGGGGCGTCTCAGCCCGTGGCTGTGACCAAGGCTTCAGTTTCACTGTCTCCCACTGCGGCACCCAGCACCCAGACCCAGCACCCAGCGGGCTCCTTCCTAAGGCACCCACACCGCCAGCACCCACACCGCCAGCACCCACACCCTCCAGCACCCACACTGCCAGCACCCACACCGCCAGCACCCACACCCTCCAGCACCCACACCGCCAGCACCCACACCCTCCAGCACCCACACCGCCAGCACCCAGGGTGACGGTGAGCTGCGTGTGCGAGCAGGGCTGCTGGCGTCCCTGCGTGTTTCTCGGGCACCAGATCCCAAGGACACCACGGACGGTGCCCCCCGGACGGAGACTGCGCTACCGTTACCGGGTGAAGCTGCCAGGTCTGCCCACAGCCCCTGGGAAATCTCCAGTCCCTCCACAGGGTGCCCGCCGGCCCTGCCCACCTCCCGCAGCCTGACGCTGAGCGGGACCCCAGCGGGACCTCCCTGCGAATCAGCCACTAAAGGTGCAGCCCAGCCAAAAGCTGCACCAGACTCAGAGGCTGCAGCGTGAGCAGACGCAGGTGACACGCGCGGACTCGGCCCCGA
>NW_005355270.1:357161-357723 GCF_000412655.1 Myotis brandtii | reverse complement strand
CCCCCCCCCGCCAGTCCCCAGGGGCGTCTCAGCCCGTGGCTGTGACCAAGGCTTCAGTTTCACTGTCTCCCACTGCGGCACCCAGCACCCAGACCCAGCACCCAGCGGGCTCCTTCCTAAGGCACCCACACCCCCAGCACCCACACCGCCAGCACCCACACCCTCCAGCACCCACACCGCCAGCACCCACACCCTCCAGCACCCACACCGCCAGCACCCAGGGTGACGGTGAGCTGCGTGTGCGAGCAGGGCTGCTGGCGTCCCTGCGTGTTTCTCGGGCACCAGATCCCAAGGACACCACGGACGGTGCCCCCCGGACGGAGACTGCGCTACCGTTACCGGGTGAAGCTGCCAGGTCTGCCCACAGCCCCTGGGAAATCTCCAGTCCCTCCACAGGGTGCCCGCCGGCCCTGCCCACCTCCCGCAGCCTGACGCTGAGCGGGACCCCAGCGGGACCTCCCTGCGAATCAGCCACTAAAGGTGCAGCCCAGCCAAAAGCTGCACCAGACTCAGAGGCTGCAGCGTGAGCAGACGCAGGTGACACGCGCGGACTCGGCCCCGA
>NW_005355270.1:356227-356729 GCF_000412655.1 Myotis brandtii | reverse complement strand
CCCCCCCAGCCCCCCCCCCGCCAGCACCCCCACCCCCCAGCACCCCCCCCGCCAGCCCCCCCACCTCCAGCACCCACACCGCCAGCACCCACACCGCCAGCACCCACACCCTCCAGCACCCACACCGCCAGCACCCACACCCTCCAGCACCCACACCGCCAGCACCCAGGGTGACGGTGAGCTGCGTGTGCGAGCAGGGCTGCTGGCGTCCCTGCGTGTTTCTCGGGCACCAGATCCCAAGGACACCACGGACGGTGCCCCCCGGACGGAGACTGCGCTACCGTTACCGGGTGAAGCTGCCAGGTCTGCCCACAGCCCCTGGGAAATCTCCAGTCCCTCCACAGGGTGCCCGCCGGCCCTGCCCACCTCCCGCAGCCTGACGCTGAGCGGGACCCCAGCGGGACCTCCCTGCGAATCAGCCACTAAAGGTGCAGCCCAGCCAAAAGCTGCACCAGACTCAGAGGCTGCAGCGTGAGCAGACGCAGGTGACACGCGCGGACTC
>NW_005355270.1:338123-355245 GCF_000412655.1 Myotis brandtii | reverse complement strand
ACCGCCCGCCAGCTCGCGGAAGTGCGTGAAGTTTGCAGAATCACCGCTATTAGGTTGTTTTCAGTTAAGATTTAAAAAACAGTATGCGGATCATCGCTCCTTACTCATTAGAAAGTGGTTACCAGCAAAACCAATAATAGCATTTCGAGTCAGATAAGTTCGGAGCTAAAGCATAAAATTCACAATCACGGGAGAAGTTCCCAGAGGCATTTCGTTATAACTTACACCAAGTCCGAAACCCTCCTTGTTCGGTAAGTTATGTAAACGCGCGCCCCGTCATCGGGTTCTTTTTCCCGTGGAAGATTGAGAAATGTCCCGCTGCCCAACAAGTCGTTACTTTGCCTCTCCAAGGAGGAGAGAGTTTGACACTCACACTGTCCTCGGCCGCAGCCGGGTTTTGAGGACGGACCCGAGGAGCTGCAGGAATTGACCTGCAAGACACCGGGCTGCCGCCGAGCAGCCACGGAACCTTTCGGTCACCGAAAGGCACTGCGGCTTCCTGATTTGCAGCGTCACTAGACCCTGCCAAGGGTCAGACAGCTTACAGGTTGATACAGACTAGCAGGGAGAGCCTGTTTCTTTTCCGTGTCACTTCTTAGACACTTTGTTCTCACGGAGAAACAAAAGGAAGTGGGTGTGTTGAGGAAGGATAGATTTAGACTCATATACCCTTGGATTCCAATTCTTAAGCCATTTGTTACTTTATGTCTGTGAGTCTCAGATGCCTGGTCTGCAAAAAAGAGATTACTATTACCAGGGGCAGGATAGAAGAGGTCAAGGGGGGGACATACGTAGTTCTTGCAACAATAAAGATTTAAAAAGGAAAAAAAAGGTTCGCATTACCAGGAATTACACGAGCGATAGACAGAATCTGCACAGGCACTGTCAAGGGCAAGGACCCGCCCCCACCCCCATCATCCTCACGGTCTCCTGTACCGAGCCTGGCGCGTTGTAGGTGCCCAATAAATGTTAAAATCTCACCTCTTCACGGAGCCTTGCTTACCTCTCTCTGTTAGGATTTGGTCATTGGCTGTTTCGGACGATCTTACCTTGTGTACTGTCACATTGTTTAAAAGCTGTTCATTCTTTTAAATTTCTAACCAGGTTTGTCTTATTCTCTCAACTCAGTTTTAAACTGTGAGAACTGTAACTTTGAATGTTTTTCATTCTTCCTGGTACTTTGCTTGGCGCCTTTCACATAACAATGTTTTCTATAACTTTTTATTTTAAAAATTTAAGCCTGGCACAAGTAGAATAGTACAGTGAGCCCCTACTTGCTCATCATTCCAGTTACACAATCTGCCAATCTTCTTTAATCCTCACTCTCTCCCACCAGCCTCCCGTCCGGGTAACGTTTTCTGTAGGTGCTTTTACACTGACCTCTTGGAGACCATGCATAGTATGCAGAGTAGCACAGTCCATGTTGCTATTATTATCCAGGTAAATTTTACTTCACTTGACATGCAGTCCCATATGCTTATGCACATTGGTGGCCTAAGTGAACTCTGTGAAAATTTAGAGTTGGCCTTAAGGTCAACTTGACTCTCTCTGTAGACTTTATTACAAGCTGTTATCTAATCTGATTAGCAGAGACTTTGTTCTACTGAGACTTAACTTTTTTTTAGATTTTTGCAAGTGTCCCCAAACTGGTTTTTCAGGTGTTTCTCGGTGTATTTGATGTTGTCCTGTCTGTCTTAAAGATGCCATTTCTGTACTTATCCCCGACATGGGCAGCCTCTGCAGTGAGACACGTAAATGCCCAGGAGATGGGGCACCTGCTACAGGTTTCCCTGAGCACACGGCTTTCCGCGTGAGTCTCTTGTCAGTTTGTTTCGTAATGTGTTTTGCTTGAGGTGAGATAACTCCTCCTCCTCCTCCTCATTGCACAGGGAGCAGTTGGCATGCTCTGCCCCCCTCCTGTCATGTCCAGGAGTGAAGAGGGATAGCCTGTGGGTGTGCAAAGCTAGCCTCCGGGTTATCAGTCAGCTTGCTGAGGTCGCATTTCCTGGAAAGGAGGCCTTAGGTCTGCAGTAGAGCCCCAAGTCTGTGCAAGAAATTGAATGTTCCAGGGTTCCTATCATTAGTTTGTAGTTAACAACTGAACGAAAGAAGTAAAGCCTGAGAATGGCCCAGAAGGGAATCCGTAGTCAGGTGAGGAGCCACAGCTCCCTTGACCTAAACATGTGGAGTTCACAGGCAGCAACGTGACTTGGAAAGTCACACAGGGTTTTCCTAGAGAAACAGATTGTTCTCTCAGTCACCGGTCCCTCTTAGTGATTGAGGTTGAGTGTAAAGACTTAAGACACTTGTTCTTTCTGCCTGAGAAAGACCTTCGTAAGGGAATGCAGATGGTCCCCAGACAGCATTTGTCTACTTGATGATGGTGCAAAGCTGTATGTCTGGTAGGCTCCAGACTTTGAGTTTTGATCTTTCCCTGGGCTGGGAATGTGTGTATGAAAGACACTCTGATTCTGGGCAGTGGCAGCCCCGGCCAGTCACGGTCTCGAAGGTCAACAACCCCGACCCACAGAGTAGTGTGGAGCGTGCTTTCTGACTAGTCAGTCGAGGAGCATCTGTCGTCTTTTGGGAGGTAATGCCCTCAGGTTGTTCAGGAGAGAGTGGCTGTAGGGCCACAGGCCCCGGATTGCTGGGTGGTCATCCTGTTGTCACGGCTGGAGCGCATCCCGGTGTGAGTGTGGTCGGTCGGGAAGGGGGTGGGGGAGAAGGGCACTAGAGAAGCCAGGGGTAACTGTTTGCACTTCTGCCTGATGTGGGCCCAGACGGAAGGCTAGTGTGCCTGGGAGCAGGAAGTACGGAGCACCCTGGCTGCTGGGAGTGGGTAGGGGAGACCGTGCGGAGCCGCCTGAGCACTGTGGGTCTGGCGGGAGTTTGGGTACAGTCCTAGCCGGGGCCACGATTCAACTCCTGAAATAGTATGGTCTTTGGTCTACAGCTAGGGCCACTAAAACTTTGGCTGGAGTTTATTGAATGTTGTGAGATTCCCAAATGCACCTGAAATATGGAAGAGCAAAACTTGTTGCTGGGAAAAAAAGCCTAAACCTAAAAAACAGATCCAAGTCAACAGATAATCTCATTTTAAGCCAGAGGGAGTGTTTGAAATGAACGTACGTGCTGTCAGGAAACAGTGTTGAAGATTAGGCTGAACGAGATTGCATTTTCTACTGAGTGACTCCCTTGGCCAAACATATCACTTTCTAAGGACACGTGCGTATGTGGATAACTAGGATGTCAATTGTTTCCGTCTTCGATGGCCCTTTCCTTTCAGGGGGAAAAAAATAACATGTCTGAGTGATAGCTGACCACTAATATGACCTCTGGAAAGCCCACAGCGTAGTTTGTGGTTTCTCTTCGGGAAGATGAAGGAAGTAAAAGGAGGAACTGGATTATTGTCTTTAGTTTCATTGCATAGTACGTCTCAGAGCTCACTGTGCCCTTCCCGGTAAGTTAATTACTATATGTTCACAATTCCAAAGGCTCGCAGAGAAGAAAAACTACAATTATATTTGGTGTAAGAAGTTGCGTCAGTCATGTATCGGCTCTAGGGATGGTATTTCATAGTGACTTAAGGTGGTTCTGCCTGGGAATGGCTGTGTGCGTTCAACCAGTGTGACCTGGCATCTCTCTGTGGTCTGTCCCCCTTTCTAGATATGGAGGTGAGCAGCAGCGTCGCCATGTTGGTGCCAGACATTGGGGAACAGGAAGCTCTATTGACGGCCGACACTGTCATCAGTTCTTCACTGGAAATTGATGGACAAAGTTCAGCTAAAACAGATCCATTAATCCATGTTATCCAGAAGTTGAGCAAGATAGTGGAACATGAAAAGTCACAAAAATGTCTTTTAATTGGGAAGAAGCGCTCACGTTCAAGTGCTGGGACGAGCTCTCCTGAAGCCCAGGAGCTCGGTGAGATTCCAGCAAAAGGAGCCCCGCCCCCTGTTGCTGACATCAGAAGGGCCGAGCCGTCGCCAGTCCCTTTCGGCCCGGACCCTCTCGCCCCGAACGACGGGAAGGCGATGTCTTACCAGTGCAGCCTCTGCAAGTTCCTGTCCTCATCTTTCTCTGTGCTCAGGGACCACATCAAGCAGCACGGCCCGCAGAATGAGGTGATCCTGATGTGCTCCGAGTGCCACGTCACCTCCAGAAGCCAAGAGGAGCTCGAAGCCCACGTGGTGAATGACCACGAAAACTATGCCCACGGCCCCACGCAACCCAAAGCCGAACCGAGCGTGAGCCCCTCCAGCTCCATGTGTCTGAGACCCACAGAGCGGAAGCGCGAAGGCACTCCCGACCTCTCCGTTAGCGTGCGCAGTCCACAGACGCACGTCGTCCCCGCCGCCTCCGAGAAGGACCGGGGGAGGAGGAAGTGGTACGCCTACGAACAGTACGGCATGTACCGGTGCTTATTTTGTAGCTACACGTGCGGGCAGCAGCGAATGTTGAAGACACATGCTTGGAAGCATGCCGGGGAGGTGGACTGCTCCTACCCGATATTTGAAAATGAGAACGAGCCCCTGGGCTTGCTGGGCTCCTCAGTGGCGGCTGCACCAGGCGGGGTTGATGCCGTGGTCATCGCCATCGGAGAGAACGAGCTGAGCATCCACAACGGGCCGGCGGTACAGGTGCAGATTTGCAGCTCAGAGCCTCTGTCCTCGGCATCGGCCCTGCCGGGTGCGGAGCAAGACTCGGGTCTCGGCCGGTCGGTGGCCCTTGGGCCCCACGAGGAAGACATGTTGGAGGTGATCTCGGACGCGGAGGAGAGTCTGATGGCCGACAGCCTCCTCTCGTCGGCACAGAAGATCATCAGCAGCAGCCCCAACAAGAAAGGGCACGTGAACGTGATCGTGGAGCGTCTGCCTGGCGCCGAGGAGCCCGGGTCGCAGAAGCCTTTCCTCGTGGACGCTGCGCTGGAGGAGGGGGGCCTCCCGGCCCCTCCAGGGCCCCCGACAGGCTGTGAGGGGAGAGGGGAGGCTTATCGTGCCGATCAGTGTACCGTCGACATCGGGGGGCTGATCATAGGCTGGAGCAACACAGAGAAGAAGGAGAGCGAGCTGATCCATCAGGGACTGGCCCCTGATGAGAACGCCCCCCCGGGCCGAAGGAGGACGAATTCCGAGTCCCTTCGGCTGCACTCGCTGGCCGCAGAAGCCCTGGTCACGATGCCCATCAGAGCCGCCGAGCTCACGAGAGCCAACCTTGGGCACTACGGGAACGTCAACCTCTTAGACCCAGACACCGGACAGAGGCAGGTGGATAGCACCTTGGCAGCCTATTCTAAAATGATGTCACCACTTAAAAACGCTTCAAATGGACTAACGAGTTTTAACCAAAGCAGCTGCCCCTTGGTGACACTCCCGGAGGGCAGGCAGGAGCTGTCCGACGGGCAGGTGAAGACGGGCATCAGCGTGTCCTTGCTCACTGTCATTGAGAAGCTGCGGGAAAGGACGGACCAGAACGCCTCGGATGAGGACATCCTGAAGGAGCTGCAGGACAACGCCCAGTGCCAGCCCAGCGGCGAGGCCGGCCTGTCAGGTGGCGGCGTGGTGGAGTACATCCCCAACGCCGAGCGGCCCTATCGCTGCCGCCTCTGCCACTACGCGAGCGGGAACAAGGGCTACATCAAGCAGCACTTGCGGGTCCACCGGCAGAGGCAGCCCTACCAGTGTCCCATCTGTGAGCACGTGGCCGACAGCAGCAAGGAGCTGGAGAGCCACATGGTCCACCACTGCAAGGCCCGGCTGTACCAGTGCAAGCGCTGCGCCGAGGCCTTCCCCTATAAGGTGCGCGGCCCCGTGCTCCTGGGAACCCCAGCTCAGAGCAGGGACAGGCCTGGTGGGTGCAGTCCCCCCACATTCGGTCGATCGGGAAACACACCCAGGAAGGTTTGATAGTTGGCCCAGACAATAGGGACTGAAATCTGGGTCATCGGGACTCCTGGGGTGGGACTCTCCCTGGCAATCTCTGGCCTTAGATAGTGTTTTAGAGTCTCTTCAGAATGTGTGGCTTTTACAGTGCAGGGGGCTGTTACATGAATGCACAGATATAACGCGGGGGACAGCATACATACACATGGATGCACAGATGTAACCCACATCAGCAACACACGGCCCTGAAATGCACGTTGTTCACTCCAAAGGCTGCGCAGCCAGCCCACAGGGACTCATTTCATTGCAGAAGGAAGAATGGGCTGGATGAGGACAGTGCCGTGGACAGAGCCACGTGTTAGCTGTGAGGGCAGTTTAAGGGACTTTCAAGGTCACTTTGACTATGTGACTCTCACCTTATGTGCGACCTCGAAACCAACAGCCAGCATGAAATGCTGTTTCTGTAAAGGAAACTTGCATTCTTTTGAGTCCGTGATTTAGAACTTTTTTCTTCAAGATGCCAGTTGATGGGGGGCGGGGGCTGTTTTTTGCTGTCCTAAAGGGCCCACTGGGAAACGGGACGTGGCCTTTCTCTCAGGCGACCCAGGGTCGGCTGGTAGTGAGAGGGTTCAGGAAGGAAGGGCCTGTGAGTGAGACTCAGCTCCACTCAGATGGCCTCCTGGGATCTGGAATGGCCTCGGCCACTGGACAGGGGGGTCATTTGGGTGGGGCCAGGCCCGTCCCAGGGGTGCCTGCAGCGACTATGCTCTTGATTCCTGGGATGCAGTGGAGGAGGCCTCAGTGGCTGGTGGGACTTCTTTCTGTGAAAGCACTGACTCTGGGAGCCCTCCGCCCCCTCCCTGGGCCTGTCCATGGTGCTGAGTGTGCACACACCACGCCAGGACCTGGAGAGAACTGCCTTCCTGCTGCTCCCCCCGGGCAGTTCTTCCCACAAACCGCCAAAGGCTGGGATAGTGCTGAGGCCCATTTGCTTTTGAAGCGTTGGTATTGGGTTCTAGGCTCCAGGCCACGGAAGCACAGGCTCCTGTAACTGCAGTGAGTTCATTAGGAATTGCTGTTCATTTCTCTCGTGTCCAGAGTCAGCTGAGGAGCCATGAGAGGGAGCAACACAGCCTTCCAGATCCCCTGTCAGTCGTGGCTTCTGCTGAGCCCAGGGTTCCCAGGGACAGCGCGGAGGCGAAGTGTGCCCAGGAAGGTAGGTGCACATTCCCACTGGCTGCACGACTCGCATCCCAGGTGAGAAGCACCCTGAGCAGTCTGTCAGGTGGGGGGTTTCAGGACTAAAGCTGCATCTGTCCTCCTCTCTTTTGCACTGTGGGTTCTGGTCTCCTGGGGACAGTCTGAGTCCTGAACGAAGTACTGTGAGTAAGTCCTCAGCTTCACCTGGTAGGGAGCTCTGACACTGACATTTCTGCTGTCCTGTAAGAGCCAAGGGCAGCAGGAACCTTAGGTGCCGGGCCCGCACCAGGGAAGCCGCATCGAAGCAGCAGCCTGCCCCTCCCCCAGCCCAGCTGACCCGAGAGAACAGCTCACAGATGGCCGCCCCCCCCCCCCAGACTCTAACTGAGGCCCCTGCTGTGATCTTATCGTAACCAAGGTTGCTGCCAGATGTCATCTGCACTCTCTTTAAAACACGGCACCAGATCTTTTTATGTACGAGTTAGGTACCACTCAGTCAAGTCTCGGCTAATAGGAATATTAGAATCAAAAGATTTCACTCGCGTCCCATGAAAAGGCGGGTGCCACATCCGGAGAATCTGGGCTGACGGTGCTGAGCTGCGCTTCCCTGCGTCAGCTCACTTAAATTGATAAGCTCCAAGTGTCTTGAGTGTGGTGCATCGTGTTTATGGGAAATAAAACATATTGGGGTGACTTTCCTTTTTAGATTTCCTAAGAATTAAAGTTAGAAACAGTTGCAGAGTGAAATGTTTTCCTGTAATGTTCATTACATTATACCCCAGCATGCATAACCGACGCGGGAATGTTTCTGAGAGAACTGTGCTGACACCCGCATCCCCTGTCAAGCAGCTGTCACCCCTGCAAACGTCTCCCAGACAAAAGGAGTTTATGACAGAGCATCTGCCTCTGCAGAGATGGCTGAGCTAAACAGTTTGCTTCCTTTCTGCAGAATAACCCGAGTGCTCCTCTCACTACACATTGTGCTCCTCATCCCTGTGAAGGAGCCTTAAAGCATTTGGTAGCTTTGGACCGTGAATCCCTAACAGCGGGTAAAGGCAGTCCTGCTCAGTGGCTCCGCCTGTGGTGAGCACAGGGCTGGAATATGTCTTTTAAAGCAGTCACCTGACTGTCCAAATGGGCCATTAACAAATTAAAATCACTATTTTAATGGAAAGATTAACACATGAGCTCAAAGTTAAAGTAACCAGTTCATTATTGTATGGCGAGCTGTACCTTAGTGTCTCTGCCACAGTCCATCTTGTAGCCGCCTGGGGTCGAGTGTGGATTTCACATGCAGGCCATGCCTTCCCCACCGGCCCACTCGCCCATCTCTGTCATCAGAGAGTGACAGTTCAGATGACAGATGACCTCCTGGGCGCTTTATTCATTCAGCGTTGAACTTTCAAAATCTGGTAGTCAAACCAAAGAACAAGTTCCTAGCTCGCAGAGAAGGGAAGAATTAGTCATTGGCGTTCCCTGAAACCTGAACCATTTCGTGGTCTCATTAAAGAAGAAGGAGGCGTGTGCCCCTGTGGTCCGTCTCTGCCCATTAGGACGGCACGGGCACCTCAGGCACGTTTCAGCTCAGAGGCGCAGGGCCACAGTACTTGGGACGTGTGTTCTGCCCAAGTCAGGACCATCTGAGCTGGCCCTGGTGCCGGGAGTACGGTAAAGGCGGCAGCACCGTTGAGACCAGTGACCAAGACAGATGGTGTCCAACAGCCGCGGGCAGAGTACCTCCATGTGTGCTTCCTTGTGAGATTTAAGTAAACTGTTCTTTGTTGCAAACCTGCAATTTGTCAAGCCCTGGGGAGTCGCTGTAAACACAGCAGGCAGGTTCCTGCCCGCAAGGAGTTAGCAGCTAGGACACGTCAGAGACTTCACAGGAACGTACGGTGCGGCCGAGGAAGAACACAGTGCCCCTGGCGTGCTGACCGCACTGGAATCCTCCGCTCACTCCATTTTGTAGATAAGAAAGCCAAGTCCCCAGAGGGGAAATAATTTGCCTGTGATCACACAGTGCTGGCAGCAAAGATGAAGCCCAAGGTCTTGAGTTGAAACCCAGTGCCTTCTCCCTGGAAAAGGCCGCGCAAGGCAGCACAGCCTCTCCTGTGTGCAGCAGCTTTTCGTGGTGTTTTTGTTCGTTGGGACTGACCTGCAGTGCTGCGCACACAGAACCATGACCCGACACCCATGCTTTGTTTTTCAGGGACAGTGCCCTTTATAGTCAAGTCCAAATTGTTACCTACCAATGAAGAGTAATACTTAGATTATAATCATGGTTAGTGTGTCTATTAGTGTAATGGATTTATACCAGGATATTAGGACATTTTGTTCTGCCTGGCAAAAGTAGGTACTAGCAAAAGAAAATACCCATTTTACAAAGCTTTACATTAAGGGTTTTCTTTGTTTTGTTAAAACTTAGTGTGGATTTGCTTTTGTACCTGCACTTCCCCTCCCTGTGCTGTGGCGGGTTGTCTCTAAGCTTCCTCCCACTCTGCCCTCTCCCGTGGCTGTGCTTGCTTTGTTTGGAGTGCAGAGCAGTCGGGCTGTGGATGCTGTGGACTCGGTGCTCACAGAGTAAACAAGGGTTGGGCATCTTCAGGAGCCATTTCCGGGGCTCACGTCACAGCCCTGTCCAGGCTTTCCGGGCTCAGTGGCCTGTGGCTTCGGAGAGCTGCATATTCACGTTGTTGTAACCTTTGTCCTCGTGACCTGCCAGGGTGCTGGAGGTCACTGCACAGCGTTCCATGGTGTGTACTAGCAGACAGTTGCTTTTCCCTGGTTGTTGCATTGACAGCTGACAGTCATAAACAGAGGAAACCCACAGACTGAGAAAGCACTAGGCTATTGTATTCCGTTTGTTACAGGGACTTTGTAGCCACACTTTAGATTATTGGATTCTGATGCTAAATTATAGCTTGTTGGCAAATCGTTGTTTCCCTAAGACAATGTGCCCATGTTGATTAGACTAATACCTTTCACATTAACTGTGTGTCTGTGGTTAATTCAGCTGCTAGTAGTCAGCGGGCACTGGCATCAAGTCCATTCTTTTAGATTTTGTGCAGGTTATGAAAGACCAACCAGTGGACCTAGGTCTCCCGGTCGGGGGATGTCCCCTTTCTGCGGTGGTCCAGGTCCAGGTGACCTGTGAGCCATTTCTGGCTTGTTAACTGGATCTCGAGAGCCTGGATGGAGGTATTAGCACCGCTGGTGTAAATGCTCATTGACGGTGGGATGTAAGTGCAGCCATTTGAATCTAAATCACTAAAACTCTGAAATGCCTTGTCCAGAGAATAAGTCTTCAGTCCAGAAACAGTACAGATGCGACGTGTGTGATTACACAAGTACAACATACGTTGGTGTCAGAAACCACAGACGGACCCACAACTCGGACAAGCCGTACAGGTGAGTGTGCCGACCCTGGTTCTAATGCTTGTGCTGCAGCACTTTATCATGAAGGAAAAAGTAGAAGTTATTAAACACTCATGCACTTGTTTGAACACAGGTTAAATGCTAAGGAGCTTTCACAAGTGGTTTAATTGTTAAAGACTGAGTTCTAAGCTGGAGTCCGGCCCACAGGCCTTGTGTCTGGTTGGAATGAGGGACGATGCCCGTGGCTGTCAGTTCCGGGTTCCAGTTTCATAGAATCGTCACAGCAATTTTCAGTCATTTGGGCCCTGAGTATTCCAGCAAGAGTCCTAACGCTTAAAAGCAGTAAAATTCCCTATGAAAGATCCTGTTTCTGGAAATGTATCACGTGCAGAACAAGATCATTTAACTTTATTACTTGATTTTCCATAGAGGCTAATTCTAGTAGTTTTCAGGAAATAGCAGCATTCGCAATTGATGGAGATGTGCTGATAGATAGAAGTCATTACTCCTAAGTGAACTTGGCCTCTTGAGCATAAACCGCTGCTTTTGTAGTCAGCTTATTCCGCCGGCAGCCGGAGGAACCCGGTTCCCACCCCAGGGGGCCGGCAAGACAGGGTGCCGGGCCTGGGCTCGGACTCGCACCCCGAGGGAAACTTGTTCCATGTGCCAGCTCTCCCCTGGGGTCCTGGGTGCAGCACAGGTCAGTGTGGGGAGGTCTGTGTGACGTCTCAGTGAAACCTGACAGAAGGTGCCTGACAGGGCCCTGCTTTCATCCTGTGGTGGGGCTCCCTCTAGACATGGCTCCCTCCCGCTGCAGGTGCTCTCTGTGCGGGTACGTGTGCAGCCACCCGCCTTCCCTGAAGTCGCACATGTGGAAGCATGCCAGCGACCGCAACTACAACTACGAGCAGGTGAACAAGGCCATCAACGACGCCATCTCCCAGAGCGGCAGGTACGGACCCCCCGCGGCTGCGCTGTCACGTGTAAGTTCAGCCCTGCCTTCTAACCCACTCACGGTTTGGTGCTCTGTTTGACTTTAAGGGCTCTAGGGAAGTCCCCTGGAAAGACTCTGTTAAACAGCAGTGAAGACGGAGCCGACCCTCCCACTGGGGGTGTGGACACTGTGGTGTCGTCCTCGGAGCCGGCTCCCCAGGCTCCCACCGAGCGGGAGAAACTGAGCCCTGCCAGTAACTCCTCGTGTCGCTTAGACAAGAACCCCGGGGCGGCGCCCCCGGGGATGGAGTACTGCGTCTTACTCTTCTGCTGCTGTATCTGTGGTTTCGAATCGACCAGCAAAGAAAACCTGTTGGATCACATGAAGGAGCACGAGGGCGAGATTGTCAACATCATCCTGAACAAGGAGCCCGGCGCGGCTCTCAACCCGAGCTAGAGCCGCCCGCCTGCGTCTCACCTCACGCCCAGAGACACAGGGGGGGACTGACCGGTGTGGCTTTGGAACCAAATGTGTGATGTAATCAAAGGAATTCCGAATGGATGAGCAGCAATAATATTTAAGTATTCTATTCTGAGGGAGGGGAAATGGGTTGGGGAGGAAGCAAAGATGTGACCCTGTATTGACCCTCTGTTACCTCTTGTTAGTGTTGAGTGTATTTATTACTAAAAGCTTATTGCAGTCTAGAAATGCAAGCAGAAGAGCTAAGAAAGGGTTTTTCAGGAACTGTCCTGAAACGATTGCTATAAAAGCAACAGTCTCAAGCAGGGCTTGGTTGTCTTCCTGCAGCGAGACAGCGGCTCTGCAGGGAGGGCTTCCCAGCATTCTACCTGAGTCTTCCCCAACGGAGAGGACGTGTCAGATACTCAGTCTCAGAAACGTTGCTTTACTCCTTCAAAAAAAGGAAAGAAAGGAGACCTCTGAATCTACCCCTAGATTGTAAATAGGCATTTAAGGAGTAAATGACTGTCTTAAATTTACAGGGTTTCCTGTGGGCACTAGACTCAGCCAGACCTTGGGGTTCCTAACACTGTCTCAGCCCAGGGCAGGTGCTCCCCAGAGGTTCCGTCCGGGGTCTGACGGTCACCACTGCGTCTCAGCAATTCCACAGCCGTCTGCCCCTCCTCTGAACCAGTCCGAGCGTTTAGCTGGAAGAGTCTATTAAAACAACAAAGTATACAGATTTGCACTTGATCATCAGACCTTGGAAGTAGTTTGATCTCTCTCTTTTTTTAATAGTTTGATCTCTTAAATAATAATCATTTGGGGGAAGAAGGGTAAGATCCAGAATCCCTTAAAATGAGGGCTTTGAGGTTTTTCTTTCCTGGAGTTCATTGATTTAGTTACACTTAACATAAGAGATGTAACCACATGTGGCTAAAATGTGAAAATTCGGGTTGTTTCTAAAGCTTTTAATAACAAATAACATTTGGCAAGTCTGCAGGGTTTCTCCTTTCTAGGAAATTCCTCCCGTGGGCTTTTGCTTTAGAGCACGCCGTCAAATAGATGTGACTTCTCATTTTTTACACGTTTTGTATTCACGCGTTTCCCAGTCGAGAGGATGCGTGTTCTGTTTTGTGTTGGTGGTTTGGCCATTTGCTTACGCCTTGTTTGGTTGAAGTAAACTGTGCCCATAGCTGGAGGCGGTGCGTGCGGGCCGCCTCCTGGTGCTCTTCCTGAACGGCTCCTGCCCTGGCGCCGATCAGCGGGAAACAGGGAAGACAGGTTTTGAATGTGATGCTCACGTTTTAGGGAAGAATGCTCTTCCCAAAGTCCAGGTGTAACCTGAGCGAGTTAACATTTCTAAGTAGCATTAGGAACTATTTCAGTGGGGCCAGGCATCATTTCACTTTCCTGATGACTTAAACACACAGAAGGGATGGAAGCTGTAAGTTACTTATGAAAGTTCCTCCATTCCTGATGTGTGGATCTCACAAAGATAAAACAAATTTACTTATCGTAAATTCTATTCCCCAGGTCCACTGCATGTGGATCTATAGTCATTTCCTCCTGTTTTCAGAATTTCATTTCCTTTCAAATTCAAATAAAATATTTTAAATAGTTCCGTTATTATCACTTACATTGTTACCACTCAGTCCACTCCTCCATTGCTTGTAGCTATGACCCACTATTTCTTTACAAAAATCTCTGATTCTGAAAATTAACAACCTTGGAAGAATTTTGTTTTATAAATTTTCCTTGGCTTTAATTTTGTGTGATCATTTGGAAAATACGAATAACCAAAAAAAATCCCAACAATTTCAACAATGAATTTTTAAATTATCTTTCTTTATTTCCTTAAACCACTTCCATTGATTATTACTTAAACTTTTCATTTGGAATCATGGATTTAAAGTATCCCTAGCTCATGGGATAAAAACTAGCTCAGAAGTTCAAAGTCTTTTAATGTTCATCTGGCCTAGACAATCCTCAGAAGCTCTCTCCTGGCCTGTAGGGGGAACCACATACCCAAGGCATTCTCCTATCGGTTGTGGCCAGCCTTAAATATCCCTCCCAGAGACAATGGAGTATTTCTAAAGACTAAACATGCCGTGGTAATTGAGGAAGAGATAGGCATTAAAGTAACCAGCAGGAGTCCCCTTTCTAGGAGTAACATTTTATTTACTGGCTCTGACCTGTTGCCCTACAAGACCTTTTGTTCTCCACTCTGAACACTTGATAATTCTAAGAGTTGATAGTGAAAATAGTTTTTCAAATAAACTTACTGGATAAGGCAACAGTGGGGAGGGGAAGGTGATGCATGTGCCCATTATAAGTAACACTTTTCAGGGCTCCACTGTTTTCTCTTTCTCTAATAATCCAGAACACACTGGCCGGGCCCCGAAGTGCCAACACTCCGCGATCGGGAGGCACCACATGGTAGTGACACTTGTACAGCCTTTGCCCAGGTCTTGCATCCTGTTCGAGGGGGCTGTCTGTGGCCGGGTGTTCCTTCTCTTTCCTCACAGAGCAGGGGAGGGCATCCACGTTTACATTGCATCTCCTGCAGTGTACGAGGCTTGGCAAAGACGAGCAGACCCCCTGGTGAGACTCAGTATATTTTCAGTTTTCATAGTCACTTATTTAACCTTTTTTTATTGTACAGCAAGGTGCTCTAAGTCATATTCTATAAAATATATTTAATAGAAATTTGAGTTTGCTATTCAAGGACATGAATACATGTATTTTTTTAAGAAATGAGTATTGTGTAACACTATAGCATTGCTTCTATAGCCAAAGTCTGAACATTTCTGGAACACTGACATGGGAAGACTACAGTTCATCCTGACAATGTGTAAAATGGGATGGTTTGCATTTTGTGAAATTATCCTGCACAGCGAGCTGCATGCCTTAATGCCCGAAACTCCAGGGTTGTGTTCACGGCAGAACAGCTTGCCCGCTCACCAGTGAGGCAGGGCTGCCGTGCGCCAGCTGCCTTCGGGAATACTGTACAATGTTAGAATAATTTATTTTGCTTTATAGAAATTTGTCATGTATTGACTTTAATATTGTATTTTGGTAATAAACTTTTTGTTAAAAACACTTGCCTCGAGGCTTTATTAGCAAAAGATTATGTCCGTACTTACCTTGGAAACACTGATTTGATCGCTTAGAAAGTTAGGTTTAGGTAATGCACTTCCCAAGGAGTCAACCAAGGCTCAGGATCGCCCTCTGGTAACTTGTCCAACTAATGCCGACTAGCACCAGACGATGGTGAGAATTCAGCCAACTTGGAAGCCTTTTCCTTGATACACGTTCGTTCTGTCTTCCCGTCCTCACATGCTTTATGTTCTTGTGCAAAGTTCCAGACTAGCTCTGTGCATGACAGTCACATTCCTGATGGAAGGCCAGAGACGCCACCGTCTGTGCCACCCCGGCCATTGTGTGGCCACACCACATGTTTCCGCG
The DNA here is from genome assembly GCF_000412655.1 of Myotis brandtii. Taxonomy (NCBI): domain Eukaryota; kingdom Metazoa; phylum Chordata; class Mammalia; order Chiroptera; family Vespertilionidae; genus Myotis; species Myotis brandtii. The sequence continues at coordinate 339,927 of NW_005355270.1, read as the reverse complement.
CATTAGATTAGCTGCGTTGGGCCGTGAAGCGAACGTCATCCGACTGTCGTTGGTCTGGTTGTCCATTTGTGCCTGAGTACCCTGGGCCGCCTTCTCTTAACACACTGTGGACCAGTAGTTTTATGGCAGCTTTACCCAGTGGCCAGATAAGTTTCTACTGAACAAGTACAAAAAACGCTTTACATAAACATTAAAGGCACGCTTTAAAATTAAATACCCATTGCATTTTGAATGACCCATTGTTATTTATTACATGTTCTTACAAGCTAATATCTTTTTAAAGTATGATATTTTGTTTTTACAAACACTGTGTAATATGAAGCGAGAATTCTCATGACCCGTCTGCAATGTGTTCACACGTCTGAGGCCAAAAGTTCCCGCACAATAGCGGTGACCCCTGTCCTGCCTCCGTAGGGGCCACAGCTATGTCCCCTCTCCTCCCAGAACCGAACTCCACTCTGCACCAAGCTCCAGATTCACTGCGGAAAGCCCAGCACGGAGGGTGCAGTGTGGGAGCCACCGGACGCATGGCCATTGAGCACCGAGATGCGACTGGTGTGCCCTACGTGTGCAAGACATGGTTTCAGAGACTCGGTACAAAAAATTGGGCTGTATCTCAATAGCTTTTTTATATTGGTTACATGTTGAAATGATGACATTTTGGATTAAATATGTCATTAAAATTTACTTCACCCGTTTTTATCTTTTTAACGTGACGACTGGAAAATCTTGCACGCCTGGCTCACGTTGAGTTGCTGGTGGACACCTGTACAGAGACGGATGACCTGACAGCCCTGTGTCACACCTGGCCCTCCTCCACGTCTGCAGGTAACATGTCCTTGGAACGCAGCCACGCCCCGGCTTACATGTTGCCTGTGGCTCTTCTCCAGTGAGGGCAGCGGCATGGAGGACTTGTGACAGATGGGACGGCCCACAAGGGAAAGTATGCTGTGTGCTTTAAAGCTCCCAGAGAGGAAAGCTTTTTTTTTTAATATGTTTTTATTGATTTCTGAGTGGGAGAGGGAGAGAAAGATAGAAACATGAATCATTAATCAGCTGCCTCCTGCACGCCCCACACTGGGGATCAAGCCCGCAACCCAGGCGCGTGCCCTTGACCGGAATTGAACCCAGGACCCTTCAGTCTGCAGGCCGAGGCTCTATCCACTGAGCCACACGAGCTAGGGCAAGAAGAAAGCTTTATATAGCACCGCTTCAGGACTAAAATATTCCTCCTCCCGCGGTAATTTTCATAAAGTGCTCCTGGTCTCCATAATTCATAGCTCACTGCTCATCATCGCTGCTACAGAAAACCAAGCAACTCGTTTAAAACAACCGCACAACTAAACACTAAGTAATGCGCCCTGGCCGGTTCGGCTCGGTGGATAGAGCATCAGCCTTCGGACTGAAGGGTCCCGATTCGGTTCCGGTCAAGGGCACGCACCTCGGTTGCAGGCTCCTCCCCGCCTGCAGGAGGCACCCAGTCGCTGTTTCACATCCATGTTTCTGTCTGTCTTCCCTCTTCCACCCTCTCAAAACCAATGGTAAAGCATCCTGGGGTGCGGATTAAAAATAATAAAAATGCAAACAATGCCGTGGACAGGACCGTCTCGCGTCCTCACCACCACCGTGCAAGCCCCTGCCCACCGGCCCGGTGCTGCCTGCACAACTGAAATGTGGTCCAGCCGGGGCGATGACCGGAAGTGTGCTGCTCTCTTTCCGGCGGCGCGGCTTGGATGCGTACCCACCGGAAATGCACCGCTTCCTTCCGGCCGGCGCCACACGGGGAGGGGCGGGGCCACGCTGA
>NW_005355270.1:321060-337383 GCF_000412655.1 Myotis brandtii | reverse complement strand
ACCAGCGCGGGGCTGCAGGGGTCTCCGCGGCCTCCCGACGGTGCCTCCACACGCTGCTCTTGGTTCTCGCGTGGGGTTCCGTGTGGGGTTCCATAGGTTCTCGTGCGGGGTTCCGTAAGTTCTCGTGTGGGGTTCCGTAGGTTCTCTGCGGGGTTCTGGGAGCCTTGCTGGGGGTGGAGCTGCGAAGGTGAGACGGGAAAGCGCCCAGGAAGGCCACCTAAGCCGGGGCGTGGGGGAGGAGGGGGCTGCGGGCCATTCATTCCGCTCCCCGCAGGTGCATCTGCAGGAGCCTGGGACGAGCCATGCGTGGGCGCCATTGACACCATGATGTCCATCAGGCAGAGAAAAGGAGTCCGAGCCGCAGACTCGTCGGGGGACGGCGCAGCCCAGCAGGAGGACGGGGCACCGGAACCGAAGCTGCCCTCCGGTGGGTGCCGCATGTGACCTTCGGTCACTCCCACAAGATATAGCTCCCTACAGCCTTGCTTGTCCTGACACCCCACATTTCAGTCTGATGTTAAGTGAGCACACCTGAGGGTCTGAAACAGACTGTGCAATTCTTTATTTTTTTAACATTTTTATTTCAGAGAGGAAGGGAGAGAGAGAAACATCAATGATGAGAGAGAATCACTGATCAGCTGCCTCCTGCACGCCCCCCACTGGGGATGGAGCCCGCAACCCAGGCCTGTGCCCTTGACCGGAATCGAACCCGGGACCCTTCAGTCCGCAGGCCGCCGCACTGTCCACTGAGCAAACCAGCCAGGGCAGACTGTGCAGTTCTTTACCGACTTAGTTCTTTATCGGTTTGACTTTTCCAGAAGGTGGTACCAGTAGAAGGTTATGGAAGATTCTGTCATTTACAGTCGGCGGAGCCGTCGCCCTCTGTGCTGGACTCCTGACGTCCGTCTACCTGGCCACCTTACATGAGAATGACCTGTGGTTTTCCAACATAAAGGTACGGGTTTCCGTGAGCCCGGCATGAGATTCCCACAGAGAATCCAGTCCCTAAACAGTGTGGCGATGGAGTAAAAAGACTGTGTTTTTTGGTAAAATAAGATCAGAATGTCTACAGTCCAGGGCGTTTCCTAACTTATTCCAGGGAAGCAGCAGTTACTGGGACCAGCGCTTTTCTTTGTGTTAATCCTCACCCGAGGATGTTTTCCCACTGATTTTAGAGAGAGTGGGAGGAAGAGAAAGGGAAAGGAAGAGAAACATCGATGTGAGAGAAACACATCGATGGGTTGCCTCCTGCATGTGCCCCGACCAGGGCCCCGGGCCAGGGAGGAGCCTGTAACCGAGGTCCGTGCCCTTGACTGGAATCGAACCCGGGACCCTTCGGTCCGCAGGCTGACGCTCTATCCACTGAGCCACTGGATCGTGAACTTAGTGCCGTGGGTCACGAGTAACGCTTTCCTTCGTGACATCACGTACAAGAGCGTGCTGTGACGTGTGCTGGGGTGCGGGATCAGCCATGAAACTCTTCATTGTGTGTGTGTGTATACAAATGAGGTCACAGTATAAACGTGTTTCTTCTGTTGGGTGGTATTAAAAAAGAAAGACAGAAATTCGAAAGGCACTGCTCTGCGCCATGGAGTCTCCGCCCAGTGGTCGCAGCGTGTCCACGTCTAACTGGATGTGCGCGTGGCGGGGGCCAGCCATGACTCCGGGGAAGGAGCCATAATTCTCTTCACACTCAGGAAGTCTGTGGTGTTTTACACACCAGTTTCCTGTTGTCCCTCTCTTCTCTCTCTTTGTAAGCATTTCTAGTGTTTCTTTTAAATATATATATATATTTTTTTTTTTTTTTTTTTTATTGATTTCAGAGAGGAAGGGAGAAGGAGAGATAGAAACATCCCTGATGAGAGAGAGAATCACTGATCGGCTGCCTCCTGCACGCCCCACACTGGGGATCGAGCCTGCGACCCGGGCCTGTGCCCTGACCAGGAATGAACCGTGACCTCCTGGTTCATAGGTCAGTGTTCAATCACCGAGCCACACCAGCCGGCTCTAGCGTTTTTTAATTTGGCACTGTTTTCAGAACGAGTATATTACGCAAGGAAACTTACATATTGACAGTGTTTTTGAACCAAATATGCCTTTTTCTTCTTTAACCCAAAGTGTCATGACCTGTGACCTTACTTACAACCATGGTGTCTCATGACTGGCTGCTTACAAAGATAAAATTCACCTTCGAGGGCCAAGAATTTCTCATCTGTGAGAACATTCAGAAGAAACAACGTGGGACCTAAAGAGAGTTCCCATAGAGAGTTTGCCAAAGTATCGTGAGCTTTGGTTCCCACGTTGGAATGACAAAATAATTATCTGACTGATCTCTGGTAGCTTATGGCTCAGCCTGTATCATTACACCTTTATACACAGTGTGATGACAGCAAAGAAGAATGATCCTTACCCTTTAGTGACAATCGCTAGTTTTTCTTGTCAGAAAGAATTTCACTCACCGATCTCTCTTTAAAGCAGAATGTTGATAAACAGGTTCCCTAGAATTAAGCAGTTTAATGTTTACTGATTAGCACAGTATTTTGAATAAAGACTCAAATACCCCTGTGTGGGCACACAGCGAAGTCGGGTGCTGGTAACTGAAGAGTAAGGAAGGTGCAGACGAGGTCCCATAACTTAGCTTTAACCTGTCAGGTCACCAGTCGGTCAGCAGGTGTCTGTGGAATGAAGGAAGGAATTCTCGGAGGAAGAAGAGGCCCGTCAGACGCAGCGTCCAGTGCGGGGGCTGGGTTAGCGCTCCGGGGAAAGGCCCTGCATTCCCTCAGGCTGATGCGGGCCTTCCCTTGAAGTCGTTTTCTTAAAGTGCATTCTTCCTTCTCGTTGAAAAATAAACCCCTTGACAACAAGGGCTAAATTCTTGCACCTTTCTGTCTCCCCAGCAAATCAAAGTCCAGTGATGAGGAGAAGTAGTTCCCCCTTGGCTCAACGCACTCGAGACCCTCGATTCTTTTAGTCCTTTTTCCTCACGCTAGCATTTCCCACTGTCCCTCATTTATTTGCTGTCACAGAATTTGAATATCTTCCCACTGAACACTCTTACAAAGCAAGGAGCCTTTAGAAGCAGTAGGGTTAGTGCACAGCGTGGCAGCCACAGTGAGACCAGGGCTGGTCACCTCGGGTCAGCCCCGTGGGAGGGCAGTCACTTCGACAGGCAGGCGTCCGAGCGCCTCAGAGCTTGGCAACCCTCGGGCTGCAGCTCCAGTCACCCCGAGGGTGCGAGTCCTGCATTCTGACTGGTGGGCGTGGACTTGCCAGACAGTTCCCCGGGTACGTGCCGGGAATATGTTTGCTGAGGGCTCGCTTCCCAGCGCCGGACGGGGAACAGCTGTCTTCCTGTGAGCTGCTGTTCGCTGGTGAGATGATTGTCGACCTAATTCGGAAACAGATTTCGGTTATAAGGTTAATCTTCCCGTGGCTTCCCCACCACCTGCAGCCTCGTCATTTGGGGGGCAGTTTTTATAAGCAGGAGTGATTTACGTGAGATTTTAAAGGACCGAGTGAGATGTTGCCTTTGCACATTTGGTGTCGTTTGTCTAAAAGGACTTGTTACCCCTGTGTGCCGCCAAGGAGGCGGATGGCTCATTCTGGGCAGTCACTTTTTTTTCCTTTTAGTGCTTCTGTTAAATTACTGTATCCACGACTACAGAATGGTTTGAGCTGTACAGTTCCTTAAAAATACACTTCCTTTGTCTCTCCACTTCTTTCTGTCATTATCTTTAGAGAAGATGTTCGCATCTCTCAGCATCGCTTTCCCGGTGGAACCCACGCAAGTAAAATGGGAGGTATTTGCTCGTTCTGCATTCTTTAGAGGCAGCGCTATTGCTGTGCGTCGTCCGTGGCACAACCCACCCGCCCGGCAAAGTATAAATTGCTGTAGAACTGGGAAAGGGTTTGAATGGGGGAAGCAGATGTCGTCTTAGCAGGAAGCAGATGTAAAACTTGCAAATGTCTGTCTGATAAAGTATAGCATTTGGTTCCCCACAGCTGGTGCCAAGATCACCAATTCATCATGTTTGAATGCATTTTTCCTAATTACGACCCTCTGTTCCTCACACGTTCCGGGTGGATTAAGGAGGGGGGAGGGCGCAAAAGCTTTCTCCCGTGAGTACTTCGAGGCCTTTCTTTCCCCGTCTTGATGAAATCAGTCTCTCCTCTCGGCCGGCGTGGCTCAGTGGTTGAGCATGGGCCTGTGAACCAGGAGGTCACGGTTCGATTCCTGGGTTGTGAACTCTGTCCACTGTGTGGGGCGGGCAAGAGGATCAATACATCTCTCTCATCATTGATGTTTCTGTCCCCCTCTCCCTCTGCCTTCCTCTCTGAAATCAATAAAAATACATTTTAAAAAAAAAGTCATTTCCTCTCGGAAACCGTGTGGGGTTAGAAGCCCCCACAAGAGAGTGACCGATGGGGCTCTGCAGGCTGATTTGGGGTGTCAGTGTGACGTCAGCATGTGCCCTGGAAGGCGGCCGGAGAGAAGAAGAGGAGTGTCATTAAGCTGAGTGTGGCTGTTTTGCATGGAAGGAAGCTAATGTCGACTCAGTTAACGTCCATGCCCAGCCTCTGGGGGTCCTTGACCCAGTAGGAGTCTGAACATTGGAGAGGGGAGCGATGCCAGTTTACTTTACTGTCATCAAAAGCAACAGAGCTGCCGTCGCCGAGGTCGGAGAGGCTGCCTGCCCTGCTGAGGAAGGCACACCACAGGAGAGCTCAGGAGCCATCATTTCACACTGTCCTTCCTGCAAAGCAGATGTGCTGATGAGATTAAACGTCAGAACCTGACTGGGCCTTCCTTTTTTTAGTTTTAATATGTTCTTATTGACTTTTAGAGAGAGAGGAAGGATAGAGAGATAGAAACATCGATGAGAGAGAAATCACATCTATCGGCTGCCTCCTGCACGCCCAACACTGGGAATCGAGCCCACAACCTGGGTGATGACCTCCTGGTTTGTGGGTCATCGCTCAACCACTGAGCCACACCAGCGGGGCTGGGCCTTCTTTTTACTATTTTATTTTTCCAGAATAAGTTTTTTTTCCACGAAAGGAAGCTCATTTCCAATTTGCTACCCTACCCCTCCTCCCATTTTTTAAAAGAGTTAACAATGATAGAACAAAATAGTTTGTTTTTCAAGGTCAATAATTAGATGTCTATACTCTTACATAATTGAATATTTCTTCAATGCGCTATTCATGAATTGATTTATAACACCTTTTTTTAAGAAGAAAAATATTTAAAGAAATACTTAAAAGGTAGAAGAAGTAAATAATTTCCAGGTATGATGATAAGTTGCATGAGTGGTTCCTTTAATGAAATATTTATTAATATTTGAAAAATAGTTGGCGGTACGGGAACTACAGAGGTGGTAGAAGAGGGTTATCGGCGAGGAAGCCAGATGTATGGTGTTTGCCGTCTCCCCAGTGGAGCCGGGGTTGTGGGATGTGGACCCGCTGTAACAGGAGACGTAGGTCTTAGGGCGTTGCAGATCTTAGGGCCTGGTTTCGAACGCTGGTGTAAAGGAATCTAGAATGACACAGATTATAACCATTTGTTCACGCAGAATGCTTCACATGTACATACATGAAATACAGGGTCGAAGCATAGTAGTGGGATTATTCCCGAAGTCTTCCTATCCTCAATACCAGTTTCCTGCATATTTTATGTTAATGTCTTAAATTTTATAAAAGCATGTTACAACCCAATTGACTAATAGCTATTGCTTTAAATTCCGTTCCTCTAAAAATGGACTGTGTATGTGAAAGCCCTTTAAATATCTTGTATCCATTTCCCTACATGAACACTTTCCACTTGTCAAAGTAAAATTCACATGTAAAAGGTCTACTGCCTTTCACTACGACATCCTTATATTCTTAAAATAAAAGGAAAACTATTCATCTCATGTAATATTGTCAGCTTTTAGGCAAGTGTCTAACACAATTACAGTTCTTTTCATTTGGGGGATTTTTTTATGCTGTTTCGGTTTTGTTTCTCACTAATATTACATAAGAATAGTGGTGGGGGGTTGTTTATTTGTTTTAATTTGTGTGAAATACAAGAAAAATGTTGCCTCTGAAACATCAACTAAATGGAACTAGTTGTCTCTGCTTTTAAAAATGCTTTGTTACAGAAAATTTTACACACCCATAGAAGTAGAGAGAATCATATAATAAACCCTTAAATAGACACCCAGCCTCAGCCATTATCAGCCGTCTGTTGCTTCTGTTTGCTGAGATTTCTTAAGACTCTGTCTCCAGAGTTGGTTTCCCTTCTAAGTTGTAGTTCTGTGTCCTGTCTCGATAGTGACAACAGAGACGTAACCAGGCTAGGTCGTGTGAACCCAAATGAAAATCGCCTTCGTTTCAGGAGGTGGAGCGGGAGATCTCCTTCCGGACGGAGTGCGGGCTGTACTACTCCTACTACAAGCAGATGCTGCAGGCGCCCAGCCTCGCGCACGGTAAGGTGCCCACGCCATGCGGTCCCCACCTTTTCCCTGTGTCAGCCAGAAAACACGTTGGCACGGAAGCACGTGACATGCTCCATGGAACGTGTATTGTCTTCCTTCGACCCTTTGTCGTTTTACTGGTTAAAGGACAGGAAACGTTCTGCTCTAGAAGCTGTATAATACCTTATGTATCCCTCCTTCCCCGCCTCTGCGAGCCGCCCCTCCCATAATTCATCTTTGTGATTTCTCGGTCTCGCAGCTGACTTTTCTCGCGATCCCCTGGGAAGAGGTCTTTGCAGGTGACAGGGCTGTGGTCTGGATGGAGGGATTTCGATAAACCAAGCGAAATTACAGCCGTCCCAGTGCCCCATGCATGCCTTTATTTCTGCAGTGGCCATTTCCCCCATTTCCACTGTTTGTAAGTGCTCACAGCCCACACTCTTCACCTTGGCTCCGGCGAATGGAAGCCGGAGGGTCCCCCATGTCTTGTGTGCTGATGTGGGTCACCCGGCATGAGGCACAGCTGTCCTGTCTTGGACTCGGGTTCAGATGTGTTTTTGGCGAGAATTCTCCAGGGGTGATGTTTTGTGCTTCCCTGTCACAATGAGAGGCGTGCGATTTTGCTTATCTTCCTTTTTGTGCCATAAAAGTTAGTCCGTTCCTGTGTGGAAAGGCAGTTTTACGCATAAAAAGGTTAACTACCCCTCAGCCAACACGTAATGGTGTAGCAGCTGTTTGAGGCTGCATCGCCTGTACCTGTTACTTCAGTAGAGTTGCAGAGTGACACTGACTCTGCCCTCCCTCCCGGATCTGCCAGCTGGAGCTGTCTAACCCCTTTTTCTCATCAGCTGTTCGGTGGCCTCGAGGCACAGTCGGTACAGGAAAGGCAGGCTGAGGTGAGCGCGAGTCAGGGCGCTGTTGGCCAGGGCTCAGCAGTGGGCATTCACGTGGGTGTCTACCTGCTTCTGGGTGGGGTTTCGTGGGGAGCAGAGCAGCTCCCTCGCTGTGACCTGTTGAAAGTCAGCCCTGGACACAAGGGTTTGTCCTTCCCGCCCCTGCAGGACACATGAGGGGGGGGGGGGCAGTGGCATGTCCCACCTTCAGTGGGTGACCCTGTCTCCTCTTCGATGACCCGGGCTCAGGCCACAGGCTGGGACTGGAAAGAGGGTGGAGTTTGGGAGTCGGGGGGCACGTGCCCCACGCCAGACACCACTCCTCCTGCAAAAGAAAAGAAAAAGACAGTGTCTTTAAACAGAAACATCATCACTCAGTCCCCACAACAGAGAGGCATCGAGCCAGCATGGCAGAAGTCCTTAGTGAGGTGAGAAGCTGCCGTGAAGGTGACTGCCACCTTTTTACGTGTCGCTGGACCCGGCTCACCCAGCGCTTGTCCCGGTGGTTCTTCCAGAGCATTTCAAGCAGATGCCGAGGCGGCGAGTCCTGCAGCGGCTCTGCCTCCCAGGGTTTAAACGTCCCTGAGAGCAGACAAAGCCACACGTGGCAGGCGTTGGCCACGTCTCTGCCTGTTTCTTCTAATCTGTAGGCTTCTTCCCATTTTTCCTTGTAATTGTTTGTGGAAAACGCTGAGTGATCTGTCGGATAGTGTCCCACTTTCTGGGTTTTGCTGGAGCCCCCGGCCCGGCGCCTGCCTTGCCGTGTTTCTGTGGTCTGAGCGGCCCATCAGGTGGTGGTGGGTCTGGCGCTGGCTGGGTCCAGGTTCTGGTTCGGTCGGGATGCTTCCCGGAGGGTGTCGTCTGCTTCACAGCAGGCACGTTCTCTGGCCCTTGCAAAGACTCTGTGAGTAGTTTTGAATAAATGAATTATTTAAATTGTAATTCTTTTTCCTGGTTTTTCAAATATCAACCTTAGGTTTTCATGGCTTAATGTACGATAACAAAACAGAATCTATGCGGACCATTAACCTCCTTCAGCGAATGAACATTTACCAGGAGGTCTTCCTCAGTGTTTTATACCGAGTTCTGCCCATACAGGTATGTTGAGGTGTTGTGTGGCGTTGAGTTAAGAGCAGGTGGACATCAAAATCTGCCATTTCAGGTTGAAGTTTGACATGTTATTCTGATCTTCAACTGGCTTGGTGGAAAAGCAGCAGTACCCTAATCATCTTCATAAATACTGTGACGTTTGCTTTTTATTCCTGTCTTATAAGCTGTGTGGTACATGTGATGCTTCCCGGCTTACGATGTGTGTGCAGTTTAGAAGCGATAAACGTTTTCAGGTGGACACATGTGATCGCTCCTCACTTATCTTTGAAATAAAAGACATTGGAAAGTTACCAAATCACAATGACCTCTTCTCACTTGAGCAGGGTAAAACCGGACAAAACCAGGTGTGCCCTCGTCCGAAGAGGGAAGCCCCCCGGAGGCTCTCTGGGGGATGTGGGCTGTGGAGTGGGATCAGCTCCAGGCTTCTGGATGAGGTCCTACTGTGTGTTGTTTGAGTGGCAGGGAGAAGGGCAGGGCTTCCCTCACGAGTAGTTTCATCGTCCCTTTTGCAGAAGTACCTCGAGCCCGTTTACTTCTACATCTACACCTTGTTCGGGCTCCAGGCGGTCTACGTGGCGGCTCTGTACGCCACCAGCTGGCTCCTGAGCGGCACGTGGCTGGCGGGGCTCTTGGCGGCTTTCTGGTACGTCACCAACAGGTGAGTCGGAGCCGCTGTCGCCTCCTCCCTTTAAACAGAGCAAAGGGCAGTCGCTCAGAGGAAGCTGCTCTGCAGCCCTGTCAGTCAGGGAGCCTCTGCCAGCGCTCGGAAAAACTGCCTGACCTGCAGTCGCAACACCAATACTGAGGAGGAAACTTACAAACTCGGACACAGCGTCTGACATTGATTCTATGTCAGAATCCCAAACAAACTGCTTTCTCCTGTAACCTTACTGAGGGATTACTGCAGGCCGAGCACTGTGCAAAATGCTTTCCGAGTATTCCCCGACGAGCCTCATGGAGGAGAGACTGTTCTTACCCCACCCTAGGGATGCGGACATTGAAGCTTAAGGGCTAACTTACAGTGATAGGTGAGTCTGTGTACCTGTGAGAATAAGTACATGTCAAGGCATGTGCATATCTGAATCAGTACACAGGCTGCGAAGTCTTGGTCAGAATTCTAACAGGGGTGCGACCACTGTGCCAGGCTGCCTCTTAGCATTCTGATCTAGCCTATTATTCCTGCTAAGAGTGAATGGAAGTCAAATGTGTTTGTTTCAAGAGTAAATCAAAGATATTTATTGAAAGCCTACAATGTGTAGAGACAGTTCTTGGAACCAGTGGACAAAGATGACACCTGACCTCTACCTGCCCTCTAGGGGTCACGTTCTAGGGAAGCAAGGGGCTCGTAGAAATGGTCAGCGGTGACAAGTTCAGGACGTGTACAGCGTGAAGAGCACAGGGGAGCGTGCATGGGGAGTGGAGGCAGTGAGGCAGTCACAGGAACACGCGTGTTTCCGCCCAGATCCCCCTGGCTGGCTGCCACGTGTGGACGGGCACCTGGACGTCCTCCCTGCCGAGTTTACGTTGCGGGGCTGGTGGGGGAGAACAGATGGTTACTGGGAACCAGTCGCCAGAGCCTGGTGCCCTTCGTGTGACGTAGCTGTCGTGTAGGACAGTGGAGGCGGCCACGGCACGGGCAGCCATGGCACGGGCGGCCACGGCACGGGTGAGGACTGTGCTCCCTGTGTGTGCAGGACAGACACCACCCGGGTGGAGTTCACCATCCCGCTGCGGGAGAACTGGGCGCTGCCCTTCTTTGCGGTCCAGGTCGCAGCCATCACGTATTTCCTGAGGCCAAACCTGCGTCCCGTGTCCGAGGTAAGTCCCAGAATCCTTCCTGTTTCTAATCTCCAATGTCATCCAAGCTCAGGAGTGGTGACGGGCGGAGTCCTTGGTTCATGACCAGTTTTTGAGTTAAAGGAAGCCTTCTTCTGAGCCTTCTCCTCCTTTGCAAAGAAATGGTTTCCTTTTATTGTTTGAAATGTGCTTTACAGCAGGGCTGGTGTGGCTCAGTGGTTGAGCATCAACCCATGAACCAGGAGGTCACGGTTCAATTCCCAGTCAGGGCACATGCCCAGGTTGCAGGCTCGATCCCCAGTAGGGGGCGTGCAGGAGGCAGCTGGTCAGTGATTCACTCTCATTGATGTTTCTCTCCCTCTCCCTTCCTCTCGAAATCAATAAAAATATATACTTTTTAAATATACTTTTTACATAATCCAGCCTTAAGTAGTTGCAGCAAACCCACAGACAATTTCTGCAAAACGGTGGGAACCCTTAAGCCACTGCTCTTGCGATGCCACTTGGTGTGTGGTCACCTCTGTGCTGGTGTGGGATCCGCACAGCAGGCTCGATCCCCAGTGGGGGGCGTGCAGGAGGCAGCCGGTCAATGATTCACTCTCATCATTGATGTTTCTCTCCCTCTCCCTTCCTCTCGAAATCAATAAAAATATATACTTTTTAAATATACTTTTTACATAATCCAGCCTTAAGTAGTTGCAGCAAACCCACAGACAATTTCTGCAAAACGGTGGGAACCCTTAAGCCACTGCTCTTGCGATGCCACTTGGTGTGTGGTCACCTCTGTGCTGGTGTGGGATCCGCACAGCGCGTGGTTGCCTCCAGCGCTCGGGTTGTCAGAGCCACGATCTCTGTTCTCTGTTTGCTCACAGAGGTCCTGCTGCTCTCGAACCCGCCCGCGAGGCTCTATCCCTCACGACAGGGGCGTTACAGAGGTTTTCTCTCCACAGCGGCTGGCCCTGCTCGCCATCTTCACGTCGACGTTTGTCTTCAGCCTGACCTGGCAGTTTAATCAGTTCACGATGCTGGTGCAGGCGCTGGGGCTGTTCGCGCTGGACTCCCTGGGCATGCTGCCGGCCGCCAAGGTGAGCACGCGGCGGGGACGGGAGGCGGCGCTGGTGCTGTGCTGTCGCAGGTGCGCATGTGTGTCACACGGCGGAAATGTGCTGTTTGAGCTGGTGGTTAACAGCCTCGTGTGACCATCTTAACTCTGATTCTGCTTATTGTACGTTAAATGGCAGATTTATTTGGAGCACAAATATCTAGATCAATTGTCCTTTATAGAGAAGATTTACATTTCAATTTATAAGACAGCTCTCAAAATGTGTGGCTGTGCACCGCCTCCCCAAGGAAATCAGTGGGTCTGTAGCAACTTTCCTGTGGTCCCTTATAACATCCTCACTGCGACATCAACCAGCCTCGGGGGTGAGCCTGCTGAGGCCACACGGACTTCCCTCTGAAATGAGGAACTTCAACCCTGTTTGTTCCTCGTGTGTGCTGCAGGCCTGACTTTTAAATGCTGACCAGGGTCTGTTTCCTTTGAGGTCGGAGCACAAAACAAGGGGGAAATGTGACTTCCTGCTGAATAAGAATCTTCATAAACCGGTGTGAACCTGCGATGGCCTAATTGAAAGAAAAGAGAAAAAGTATCAGCTCTTCATTTTATTTATTTTTTGAGGCATTTTTGCGTGGCTCCACGTGGGCTGAGCTCTGCTTCTTTGACTTTTCATCCTGTCAGTGTCACTGGCCAGAGCTGCTCATGTGCACTTATTTCCCTGCGCCGGTCGCCTCAGCTGGCACCTGTGCCCGTCCCCCCGACCCTAAGGCCGGTGCGCGGCCCTGTCTTACCACCAGCCGGTCCCCACACCAAGGCTGAAGGCCGGCCGAGGTGCTCACCTGCAGTTCCAGTCCCTGGGGAAGTAGGCGCGTGCGCGAGCACGCACACACACACACACACACGCACACACGCACACACATACACACACGCACGCGCGCGCACACATGCACACGCATAGGTAAAGGGAAGCAATGGACGACGTGGTCCTCAAGTGGGAAGTTGGGAAGTAGTGGGAGATGATGAACTGCTGATGGTCAGCTGTCAACAGTAACTTAAAGGAATTTAGGAGAAGCTGAAGGCTACAGATGCGTTTCCAGGATGCGGTTAAAGCATCGTTTCTTCCTCTGCTTCATAGTATCCAGTTTGTTGCCTCTTGACTGTTACAGAATTTCAAACGTTTTGTGGTTAAACAGACGTGTGTGACTTCGTTTCTTCTTTAGCCAGTGGGTGTACTCCAGTGGGTGTTCTCTGCGTGTGTGTAACTGGAGACGGGGCGCTGGTCTCCTGATGACCTGCCTCCTCACCTCCACTCTCCCTCCGAAGGCGACCTGGCTGTACTCCATCCAGCTCACAGCTCTGCTCCTGGTCTGTGCCCTGCAGTTTTTCAATTCCATGATTCTTGGATCTTTGCTGATCAGTTTTAACCTCTCAGTATTAATTGCAAGAAAACTTCAGGTAGGAATTCTTTTTTTTTTTTTTGTCTATAAATTTTTTAGTTCATGGGACCTTTCATGCAGCGTTCAAAGGAAAACTGATGACCAAATTCCCACTGAAAAGTGGGAAGGGCATCCTTGGGTTTTTGGAAATCCATGGTTAGCATTGATGAGAGCTGCCACGGACAAACCGTCACAGCTGTGGTTAGAACAGGCTGTTCGCTGACTCAAAAACATTCGTGCTCATTCCTGCTGTCAACCTTAATTATAAGTAAATGTCACTCATACTTGAACTCTTTAGATGCTATTATATTTGATTATCTGTAAAGTTATCTGAGATTATAAGAAAACTAGTAGGTTATGTTTTCCACATATTTTCCCCATGTGTTGCATGACCCAATGTTTTAAATGCTTATGTAATCTTAAGTGTTTATGAAGTTATATTCAAATTTAAGAATTAAACCTCAACTCTTTTAATTTCTAGAAAAATCTGAAAACTGGAAACTTCCTTAATAGGCTTGGGAAACTCTTGTTACATCTACTTGTGGTTTTATGTTTGACGCTTTTTCTCAACAACATGATTAAGGTAGGTTAATAAAATGTCATATTTAATTTAGCATTTCTAAAGAGTTACCAGTTTTACTTTAAACAGGCTCAGTTTGGGAGGGATATTGTTTTATATTTATTAAGTTGATTGGGGTGACATTGGTCAACATGAGCATATAGGTTTCAGGTGTGGGTTTCTATGTTACAAGATCTGAACAGGCTTAAGTTTTAAGTTGTTTCAGTAACAGGATTCTTTTCTTGATTTCAGTCCTTGCTTTCTATTCACTCTAACATGTTCTACCTCAACTCCTTTTGAGTCACTAAACTTTTTAGAAACTCAACTTTAAAAGCCTTAAACAAGTATTTCTCTCAATTTAAAAAATTCTATTTGTGGCCATTGGAGGTTGCAGATTATCGGGTTATTGGTTTTCTGATCTAAAAGATTATACTCAGCCCTAGCCAGTTTGGCTCAGTGGATAGAGCATCGGCCTGTGGTTCCAGGTTCGATTCCGGCCAAGGGCACATGTCTGGGTTGTGGGCTCCATCCCCGGTAGGGGACATGCAGGAGGCAGCCAATCAATGATTCCCTCTCATCATTGATGTTTCTATCTCTCCCTCTTCCTTCCCCTCTGATACCAATAAAGAAATATATTTTAAAAAAAATAAAATAAAAGATCATACTCAATGGGCTTCTAAAGCCAAAGAAGCCCACCTTTTATCTACTTTACATATTAAACTTACACATAAGATTCTGTCTGACACAGTGATTCTGCCATAAAAGGAAGGGACAGCCTCGGGTCCCTGCTTAGGAGTCTTGGGCCCTGAGGATGTGGTGGTGCGTGTGGCCACCGCTGGTTCTGCACGGCCCCGAGCCTGTGCCCGGGGGGCCCTGCGCGCGGCACACGGGGCACTGACGCAGTTTCTGGCTTCTCCCTCCCGCAGAGAATGCTGAGCCTGAGGTCAGATGAGCACATATTTAAATTTCTGAAGGCCAAGTTTGGATTTGGAGCAACGAGGTACGCCTACATTTAAAGTCTTTTTTTTTTTCTTTAAACAATAAGATGTATGTTTGCTTTTTGTATTAAGTCAGCAAGGACTTTAAAAGTTATCATTGTGCCTTCAACTGCTCATTTCAGACTCATTTGGGGGGAAATGGAAGTTTCCTGACACTGGGTTTAACCCTAGGTCTCCGTTTGTCCCCAGAGACTTCGACGCGAACCTGTACCTGTGTGAGGAAGCGTTCGGCCTGCTGCCCTGGGACACCTTCGGGCGGCTCTCGGACACCCTGCTGCTCCACGCCTACGTGCTCGTCCTGGGCGTCACCGCGACCATGGCACTGGCTGCCGCTCTCCATCACCTCAGGTGCGCAGGCTGCAGACTCCGCGCTGGGCCGTGAGGCTCGGTGTCTCGGTGTCACGGGAAGCAGCAGACAACAGGGCGGTGCTTTTCGGCTTCACGGCCCCAAGGCGGGTGGGGGGCTTTATTGGCGGAAAGATGACTTAGAAAGTCGTGTGCAAGGCTGGGGTCCTGACTCGCGGAAACCACCTGAGAAGCAGGTGCCGTGAACGCTGTTAGACGCGTGAGGCGCGTGGTTAAACATGGGTGCGTTGCTCCAGTGGGCGCAGCCGGTAGAGCCATCGGCTGGAAGTGCCCCGGGCACTGTTGTCGGTTCAGCAGGAACTGAAGCCCAAGTTCATGGCACGTCTTTACTTTTTCTTATTTGTAAAAACTTAAAAAATACTGGTAACTCGTAAAACAGCTTTCAAGATCTTAGTTTCCGCATTTCAAAAGGATTTCTTTTTGTTTGCTATTCTCTTATAATTTAAGGACTGAAGTACTTTCTTTCCTTAAAATTAAATTCATTACATTATAGTTTTTCTGCTTATTAATGCGTTCATATTGTGACACTTTTAGCCTCATAAACAAATTAAAATGACCAGTGGCAATTCATTTTGTCTTAGGGAAGTAATACATTTCTAAATACATGAAAGGGTGAGTGTATTGTCTCTAGAAGAGAGTTGACTAAGTTAGAATCCTGTGTCCAGCTCTCATGTGTCTGTGCTGTTTTGTCCAGCGACTCTCCCGCCCAGGGTCACGCGGGAAGGTGCGCGGTCAGCCTGGGGCCCGACACCGCCTACAACTTAACCCACACCATCGCGTTCGGAGCCTTGGCGCTGAGCACAATGAGGTATTTTCGTCTCATCTCCAACTTATCCTCTTACCCGGCCGCTCTTCACCTGGCCTCAGATAGCAGTATCATGGGAAGCTGTCGTCTTCCTTAATGGCCCAGGTTCCCACAGAACATCCTTGTCTGCCGACTCCTCCGAGGACAAAACCGCAGTCACAGCGGTTTTCCCGGATCCGAGTATCGCGGGGTTGATCCTGCGTCAGCCCTCGGGCCGGGAGGTTATTGCTCCCCTGGCCGGCGTTTCTGCGCAGTCGGGTAGGATCTGACCGCACGGCTGTCTGGGGCTGACCTCTGCCCGCTGTCCCCGCAGAATGAAGTACCTGTGGACGCCGCACGTGTGCGTGTTTGCCGCTTCTGGCCTGTGCAGCCCTGAAGTGTGGGGGTCGCTTCTGAAGGTCGCCCGCCTTTACACCCCAGCAAGGGTCAGTGCTCGCCTCCACCCCTCCATGTCACGGCTTCTCGTGTCTCCTCCTGCCAGCTCTGTTATGTAGGAGTTGCCCAGACAGCCGCCTGGTAAAATGGATACTAAATGTGAAGCTGAAAGTAGAGAACAGATACATTATGATTTTATAAGGAATTTTTTAAATTTTATTTTGTAATCATTTCTTTCCCAGCCATCAATTAGATATGCTCATTCTACAGAATTTAGAAATCCTGAAAAGCACAAAAAGAAAACTTAAAAATCGCCAATAACCCTACTGTCCAGAGCTGTCACTAATCCTATCTAATAATAGAGAAACATGGTAATTAACCGTAAGTTCGCTACCCTTCCCATTGGCTAATCAGCGAGATATGCAAATTAACTGCCAACCAAGATGGCGGCCGGCAGCCACGCAGCTGAAGC
>NW_005355270.1:319039-320178 GCF_000412655.1 Myotis brandtii | reverse complement strand
CAAGTGCACAAATTTTTGTGCACTGGGCCTCTAGTGTAACTATAATGCGCTACCTGACAGCGGTGGGCAATGGGCAGTGGTGACCAGCCTCCAGGCTCTGCGTGTCCTGCCCTCTGGCCTCACTAGGGGGCAGCATGGGCAGCAACCCCGACCCTGACCATGGCTCGGTGGCTTTGCATGTTGGACACCCCATTAAATGCTCCCTTACATTGTATTTCTATCATTTTTTTTTTTAAGTCATATGTTCACAAAGCAAAACTGTGAGCCAAACGTGTCCCCAAACACTTGTCACTAACACTGTCTCCACAGGTGTGTGTGGTGCGGCACGCAGTCCCCCTGCTGACGCTGCTCTGTCTGGGCTGCAAGGTAGGACGGCCGTGCCTCCTGGCGCTCACCTGGCGCAGAATGGGCGCGTGGCTTGGTGGGCTGCCGGCAGAGTGCCCTTGGGGTTAGGACTCCCTCCCTGGCCTCGGGGGAGCTGGCTTTGGTAGGAGGACTGGTCTGTTTCCAGATAGTCAAGTAAACACTACCAGCTCAATCCTTCTGATCAGTTTTGGTTTCGACTTACTATTCAGATGGTGCGAATCCTGCACATAGAGATGTTTCCAGACCAGTTTTGAGGTGAATGAAGTAGGAGCTTTGCTCCCCCGGGACCTGCTCTCTACGGAGTGCGGTGCCCTCACTGCGTGTGTCATACAGGCTCCCGTCCCCGCGAGGACGGCGGGCACCCGCAGGCAGGGCAGCCCAGGCCGCAATGCCTGCCATGCAGGTTTGGAGGAAATGGTCCCTGTTCGCAGTGGACTCGCTTAGGGAATGGGCGTTCGTCATGTCGACAACCCTGACGCTTTGTCACCTCGATAGTTAGAGGCTGGGACTGTCGCCTGGCGGTGGCCCAGCCCAGCAGCAAGCAGTTCCCAGTCAGCTCCTGCCCTGCAGCCCCTGCTCTTCCGTCCCCGCCGCAGCGACCGCTGGGGGTGAGGGTGACTGTTGTTTGTTTTGCTTTTCACTACAGTTCTGGCCGGGAGTGATGGACGAGCTGTCGGAGTTGAGGGAATTCTACGACCCCGACACCGTGGAGCTGATGCACTGGATTAAGTAAGGGGCCCTTCCCGCCACTCGGGCGTCACCTCCCGCCCCTC
>NW_005355270.1:318589-319028 GCF_000412655.1 Myotis brandtii | reverse complement strand
CAGCCCCGCCTCTCACGGGGATCCCGCCGCCGTCTGCTCCCTTAGAAAGTTCCTGGCGTTAAGTGGGTGAGCGCCTTTGCTGGGAAGTGAGTGATGGGCGGGTCCCCACTCGGTGCTGGGCGCTGGGCTGCGGTCCTGGCATCCGTGGGAGTAAATGCTCAGCCCCTGGGGATGGGTCACGGCTCCTCTCAGCGCAGGTCCCAGCCCTGGTCAAACCCCAAGGATGCCCGCTCGGCTCCTCTGCAGAGCGTGGGGGCTGACGATTCAGGGGGACCCCCACCCGTCACCTGACCTGGGGAAACCGCGCTGGGGCTGAGACACTCACCTTTCAGCTCCAACACCCCGCGGACGGCCGTGTTCGCGGGCAGCATGCAGCTGCTGGCCGGGGTCAAGCTGTGCACGGGCAGGACGCTCACCAACCACCCGCACTACGAGGACA
>NW_005355270.1:308550-309021 GCF_000412655.1 Myotis brandtii | reverse complement strand
CTCCCGCCACTCGGGCGTCACCTGGCCGGGGTCAGCCCCGCCTCTCACGGGGATCCCGCCGCCGTCTGCTCCCTTAGAAAGTTCCTGGCGTTAAGTGGGTGAGCGCCTTTGCTGGGAAGTGAGTGATGGGCGGGTCCCCACTCGGTGCTGGGCGCTGGTCTGCGGTCCTGGCATCCGTGGGAGTAAATGCTCAGCCCCTGGGGATGGGTCACGGCTCCTCTCAGCGCAGGTCCCAGCCCTGGTCAAACCCCAAGGATGCCCGCTCGGCTCCTCTGCAGAGCGTGGGGGCTGACGATTCAGGGGGACCCCCACCCGTCACCTGACCTGGGGAAACCGCGCTGGGGCTGAGACACTCACCTTTCAGCTCCAACACCCCGCGGACGGCCGTGTTCGCGGGCAGCATGCAGCTGCTGGCCGGGGTCAAGCTGTGCACGGGCAGGACGCTCACCAACCACCCGCACTACGAGGACA
>NW_005355270.1:304698-308386 GCF_000412655.1 Myotis brandtii | reverse complement strand
GTGAGCACGGGCGGGCGGGCTCCAGGCTCTGAGAGGGGCCAGCGCCTTCATTTGTGTCGGCGGCCCAGGCCCTGAGCCGGCATGGTCTCCAGGCGTCTGCACACGGGGCACCGGCCTGCAGCTGGCTGGTCAGGAGCCTCTGCCCACGGGTCATGTGGAAGGTTTTGCTGTTAAAACCAAAACCAGAACCTCGGCCTTTCTGAAGCTCGAGCATCAGTAGGCTGGTCCCTCGTGGCTGTGGCGGCCACGCCGTCTCCCTGCTCTCCCGGACCCCATGTCCCTGCTCTCCCAGGCCAGCGTGCACTCCAGGCAGACGCCACTGTACAAGGTTCCAGACTCAGAGAGCTAAGAGCTAGTCTCAGAGAAGTTCAGGCGCCCAGCATGGGGTCCTGACTGTGGCCACCAGCTGAGCTTGGCCCAGAGCCCTGCCCGGTCCCCCCACCGACCTGTGTGTGACTCTCCATTCACCGCCTGCTCCCGCTCCCGCACCCTAAAGGCCTCAGGGGAGCCGGGGAAGGATTGGAAGCTCGGATTCTTGCCCAAGCAGAGTCCCTCCTCACCACCTTGAGTGCAGGGAGGCCGGCCCCGGGCTGTGTGCGTTCTGCTCTGTGTAGTGTTCTCACGCGGCCACTGAGTGAGCTGAGGTTTGCTGGGTCCTAGCGAGTCCTCCTGGTCGCGTTTGTGAGAGAAACAGCGTGTCCCCCTCAGACAAGATCGAGCTCCGTCCCAGCTTTGCCGTTGGGGCGCCCTGTGCCCCCCGCCTCCTCGGCCTCGGCTCTCCCCCGGGGCTGGGACGCCGTGTGACCTCAAGCAGCCACTGCCATCGGAACCACGTCCCTTACGTTCACTGAAGAAACCCAGCTCCTGTCCCTACCGTGTTGTTTCTTATAAGTTTGATTTATTTATTTTTTTTTTACCAAATTATACTTGGTTTTGTTTTGGCTTCAGATGATGGACGGCCCGGGAGAGAACGAGGCGGGTTTGCAGCCGGCAGGCCACCCCCGCTTCTGCGAGGAGATCCGGAGGGGCCTGCCGGCCTACGCGGCGCTCTTCACCCGCGTGTTTCAGAACAAGACCTTCCACGTCTACCGGCTCCAGAAGCACGTGGCCGGGCCTCCCGCTGCGTCTCCGTCAGGACAGGCTCGATAGCTAGCGTTTCGTGGTGATGCAGCTGGAGCCTCGGCGCTGTGGTCGCAGCAGGCTCTGCGCTCAGCGATGTTCACACCACCGTCCCCGTTGGAGTCTCCTCTGCCAGCCTCTCCGTCGCCTCGTCTCTGGGGTGTTCTCCAGCCTAAATGGTCTCAACTTCCCAGGAGGGACGTAGGCTTCCGTGGCCGGGAAACCACACGTGTCCATCAGTGGCCTGAACCGCCACGCGTCCTGTGGGAAATCCACAGCCCGTCCAGGGTTCGAAACCCTCTGAACTTTCAGGTGACCTCCGGCCGAGGCAGCTGAAGTGCATCGAGGGTGCGTGACGACGTTGGGTAACACTGTCTCACTGGTGAAGGCCAACCAGTGGCTTTTCAAAGGCTCCTTGTTGTCCTGTTTCACCTAAAGTTTTATAGTATTTTCAGATCACCATGCTTTTAATATTCCCAGAACAATCATGTTAGGTCCTTGTAACCAGAACGTCTTGCTGTGCTCCGTCTGAAATGTATCGTGTAACACGTGTCGTGTCCTGTGGGTGCATGTGTGTGCGTGGGCACATACGTGTGCGTGTGTGAGTGCCGGACACAGGGACATTTCAGGATCCACATTGTGAGTCTTGAAGGGGCGGGAATGTGTATGTGGCCGCGTGAGTGACTCTGTCCAGTGTTACCATTTTACAGCCTCCTGACACCACGGACCTATCCTGCAAGAAAGATAACTTCTCCTTATCTCTTACTTGTTTAAATTAACTGGGTTTGCACAATTTTATAAACGCCTTGTTTTTAGCCTTTGTATTTTTACAGCCAGAGCCTTGCAGCCTGAATATTTTCTAAATATTGTCTCTTACCTGCGTCACTGATGCAGTATTTCTGGCCGAGGCCTTTCCTGCCAAGTCGGACTGGTCTCCAGTGTCACTGTGAGGGGCCGGGGACGGGTCACTTCCTCCCTCCACGCACCCAAGTGCCTCGACGTCCCGCTCACCCCTGCGCACGAGGGCTCTGCGTCTGCTCGCGAGGTTTCATAATTAACTTCTAATCACGGGGCATAAAGCTGTTGGTGAAAGCATTTTGTACGCTTCATTAAACCAGGATGGCCGATGAAGTTCACGTCCTCCCTGTTGCTGCCGTTGGGAGTGATGCCCACGGCCCCTTGCGGTTACAGTGAAGTCAGTCTCCACAGGCACCGCCGTGTGTGTCACGCGTCCCATGATTTTATGCTCGTTCACTCCTCTCTAAGCAGCTTCTAGAGCAGTGGTTCTCAACCTTCCTAACGCCGCGACCCTTTAAATACAGTTCCTCATGTTGTGACCCAACCATAAAATTATTTTCGTTGCTACTTCATCACTGTAATGTTGCTACTGTTATGAATCGTCATGTAAATATCTGATATGCAGGATGTATTTAGGCGACCCCTGTGAAAGGGTCGTTCGACCGCCAAAGGGGTCGCGACCCACAGGCTGAGAACCGCTGTTCTAGACGAATGTCACCCTGCCTCGTTGGACTCCAGGCTGCTCAGCTCTTACCAAAACCTGTTGAAATAAAACTGGACGGTAGCTGGGCTTCTCAGATCGTGCGACTGGCACGCCTGATCCTGTCTCTCCTGTGCCCCCGAGGGGAGCCCTCTGCGGGGGGATGATGGGTGATAACATTGGTGAGAGCTGCGGGCACGGGCACACGCCTGGACGGTAGCTGGGCTTCTCAGATCGTGCGACTGGCAGGCCTGATCCCGCCTCTCCTGTGCCCCCGAGGGGAGCCCTCTTCGGGGGATGATGGGTGATAACATTGGTGAGAGCTGCAGGCACGGGCACACGCAGGGCACAGCCTGATGGGCTGCGGGCTCATTTTTTTTTTAATATATTTTGATTGATTTCAGAGAATGGGGGAGAGAGAGATATCAGAGATGAGAGAGGCTCATGGGCCAGCTGCCTCCTGCACGCCCCTCACTGGGGATCGAGCCCACAACCCGGCCTGTGCCCTGACTGGAATCAGACTGTGACCTTCTGGTTCATGGGTCAACGCTTAACCCCTGAGCCACCCGGCTGCGGGTTCCATTCCAAACCCTTTTTCTCAGATATGTTTCCGTTCAGCTCGGATGTCCCTGCGCGTTAATTGCAGCCTTTCTTTCGTATTTGGAGTCTCGGGAGCATGTGCTCGGGTTTCAGGCCTGTCCTCGCGGTGTGTGTGGCCTTGGGGGTCTCTTCATAGGCTGGTGCTGTTCTTGCCGCACAGGCGGGTTCAGGCTTCAGAGAAAAACATGAGTGCCCACACTCTGCAGACAGAGTCCCCCGCACGCACGCGTGTGCGCGCGCACACACACACACACACACTTCCCTTCCCAGTGACCAGGTCCCGCCGAGATGTAAATAATGCTCTCTGTGCTGCTCTCCCCAGCCTGAGCCCCAGCCACACAGCTCTGGGGGCAGCTCGATGTGCGATGGCCTCAGGTGGCGGCTGTTCAGGGACAGGATGACACTCATCTGCTTCAGAGCAGCAGCCGGGGCCTCTGGTGCAGGAAGTGCTCTCACCCATGTAGTGACTCA
>NW_005355270.1:297633-304597 GCF_000412655.1 Myotis brandtii | reverse complement strand
CCCCCGGCTGCCCGCCCAGCACCCAGGCTGTTCCTCCCTCCGCTCCCTCCTCCCGGGAAGCTCTGTGCTCCTGAGTCCACAGTTCCCCTGAACCCGGAAAATGGGGTAAAACCAACAGTTGCTTCTGCAAAGATTAACGGGAATGATTTGATCTGATCAAGGCTGACTTGCTCATAAAAACTGCTTTACAATCGGGTGTGGTTGAAGTTATCAAATATTGGGAACACAAAATTCAAGGAACTGTCTGAGCTCCGATTGCGTCATAGACTTAAGTACTTGTTCCCCTTTTAAACATCCAGGCTGGCCAGGCAGTACTAGGCTGTACCCGCCGTTGGTGGCAGGGTTTATGCTCAAAGGGTGCTCGAGGCAGGACCCCGTGCAGGAGTCGCAGACGAAGCACAGTGTGTGTTCAGGGTCAGGGCCCGGCCGGGACCCTCACTTCTCCAAACGCCAACCAGGTCCCGGGGGCTGGGAGGCTCCATGAGGACTGGAAGGTTCCAGTCACTTCTGCAGAGTTTAAAACGGGGCGTCACACAGGTGGGGCGTCATCCAGGCCGGCTGCTGTCCCCTTGACAACCGTGTCCTTGACCTCTGACCTCCACCAGGGGCGGGTGAGTGGGTGACAGACAGGCGCCGACAGAGGACGGGGCGGAGGAGATATTCCGTCGTTCCACATGAGCCTTGTCTGAGCTACAGCGACTTGAGCTCATCTTTGGCCAAAACCTACTTGAAGGGACATAATACCCCATTTTTTAGACCTTGGGGTTTGTAGGAAGATGTTGAAATGTTCTCAGTTCATGTGTCCTGGTCACTGTGGTCACAGACTCTTCCTGTATGACAGGCAGTTTTCTGGCCTAGAAGAGGGTGCTGGGCCGTCGGGGGGAAGCGCCCCCGGGAGGGGCCGGCTGGCGTGGCGACCGGTGTCCTGTGTGTCTTAACGTCCTGTGGGCGAGAGCTCATCGGGAGCTTTTATAACTGACTTTATGGAGATTCCACACGAAATAAAGCTCTTTTCCTTCCGACAAGGCGTGTCCCTCTGTGAAGTCAGAGCCCAAGGAGCCGCTTGCTCGTCTGTCCACCTGCGCCTCGCGGGCGTGCGTGCAGGTCCCTGAGGAGGGCGCGCTGTGTGTCTGGGCCCTGGGCTGGCTTCCGCTTCCTGGGCAGGTCCTGGGCCCTCAGCATTCGGGGAGGTGGGGCTGCACACATTTGGTCACAGCGTGCAGGTGACGCGCGTGCTGTTCGGAGACGATGTGGGAACTGCACGCGGAAATGCTTGGAAAGACTGCACCCCTCCCCTCAGAGGACACGCAGTGGGCCCGGTGCTCTGTGCTGACCCTGCACGCGGCTGGCCACACGCGCTAGCTGCCGGGAGCCCTCTGCGTGCGTAGGAGGGTCTGCAGACGGGCAGAGGTCCGTTCACAGGCAGCTGACAGGCCGATCCAACAAGGTCGGCAGCGTCTTTTGTCTGATGTCCTGTCCCACACACAGTCTCCAGGTGGCAGTCGATGAGTTTAAGCCTCTGCCTCCTGGGAGCAGTTGCCGACTTGGCGTCATCCTGTTGTGACTCCGTCAAACCTGTCAACAGTGTGCGAGTCCCCTTCCCGTAACGTCAGCTCCTAAGTCCCTTCATCTGAGTCCAGCTTCAATGCACTGAGACGCCTGAAGGAACCCAAAGACCGAAAGATGGGGTTTGCCAGGGAGCTGGGAGGAACCCAGCCGTCGTCTTGGGCAAATAGATGATATAGTTTAAACTAGTTTGGCCTGGCCGGTGTGGCTCAATGGTTGCAGTTGACCCATGAAACAAGATGTCACCTGTTTGATTCCCTGTCGGGGCACATGCCTGGATTGTGGGCTCACTCCCCAGTAGGGGGCGTGCAGGAGGCAGCCGGTGTTTCTCATCAATGTTTTAACTTCACTCTGTTTTCACCCCAAAGTGAATATGATTTACAAAAGGGTGATTTTTGCTTTGCAAAGGAGTGAATTTAATTTGCAAAAGGGTGAGTTTTTAAGTGGAAAGTCTGTATCTTTCCATCCCTCTCCCTTCCTCTCTGTCTAAAAATCAATAAAAACATATTTTTTAAAAAACGCTTGAACTAGTTTGGGATTTTACCTAATGAAAAAAAAAGAAAACCAACAAAGCAAATGAGGAAATTAGGAAGTTTAGAAGATAAGTGGAAAGGGTAAATGCATTCCCCCAAAAAGCTGGTTTTTCAAGGCTACAAATGATAGAAACACCGAATAAACCTAAGAAAAATATACAAGATCCGGGAATGTGAAAAAGACAAGCCCAGAGTCAGGATCAGCAAAGGAATGACGTGAAGCAATGTGTACAATTCCATGGCAACGGAAAGCAACGCGAACGGAAACCACAAGGATGGGTCTCTGACAGGCTCCCAATGTGCTGCCCGCAATACCCGTGGCGGCCACCTGGGGGCGCTCGGGCTCGCGCCGATCTGCGGCTTCCACCTCGAAGGCCCTTTGTCCATTGGCCCCCTGGGACTTGCAGTCTCTCAGGCGGAGTGAGTGGTCCCCTGTCCCGGGCAGGGCCTGTCCTCTCCATGGGCTGTGGGACATCCCCCCAGAACATGCCCCATGTTCGCTGGCTCACCCGGCTCTGGCCCTGGGCCTGCCTGGGACTGACCGTCAGGACTCTCACCTATAGGCGCTGAGTGCTGGCCGCACACCGGGCGCAGCTGGCATTGGGCCCCGGAAAGTACACGGGGGCTGAGGGGGTGTGGGCACTGGCAGGCGGACGGGTGGGGGCCAGGAGAGGCGGGACATGATGGAGGGAATTAGTGAAGACAGACAGGTGACGAGAGAACAGGTACTTACTGAGCATCGACTGTGTGCAGGCGCGGTCCCAGGCTGCAGGGACACGGCCAGGAACAAACAAAGCAAACACCTATATCTTCACAGAGATTTCGTTCTGAAAACAAACAAACAAACAAAAAACAGAACAAAATCTCTGGGAGATTTCACCGGGAAGGAGCGTCCATAGTGAACATAAGGGCCAGCAGGTGCCTGGTAGCTCTTTCCTCTGGGGAGAGGATCAGAAAACGGAGAGAATGCACAGAACAGAGAGAATCGGGAGAAAATGGGTTAGGGTCAGGGTCAGGGGTCAAGGCTGAAAGGTCAAGGATCTCTCCATTTTCTCCTGATTCTCCGTTTTCTGCGTTCTCGTGCTTCTCTCCTGATTCCCTCTGTTCTCCGCATTCTCTCTGTTTTGCTCACTTGGCAAACACTGAGCACCGACTGCATGCTGGGCCCTGGGGGCGGCACCGTGAACACCTCCTCGCCGGCCAACAGGCAGGACACAGCAGGTGCCGCGTGCAGGGTGTGCAGAAAGCCTGGCCGGGCGGCTCTGGGACCCTGACTGTGACAGCCAGGATCCCCCTCCCCAGGGCTGCCAGTGAAGACGGCCACCTGTTGCCAGGCAACGGGAGCACTGTCGGGAGGAGAGCTGGTCTTCCGGAGCCTTCTCCAGGCCCCCTCCTGGGAAGGGCTCGGGCATGGCCCTCAGTTGCATGTCCCCCTTCCGGGTGCCTCCCAAATGCTGAGGTCCGGCCACCCGGTCAGAGGTGAGGAGGGGGTGTGGGGAGCGGTAGGCCTGGCTGCGGGGCCTCAGTGGGGCTCCCTCCTCGTTAAGCCTCGGTCCCCACGCTGCAGGTGGACTCGCAATCCCACAGTGTGGGGGGCGAACAGAACGCAGCCCAGCGCCCGGCCAGCTCCCACCCCTCTGGAAATTCCCCAGAAAGGGCGCTGCTTCCTGGGGAGGAAGCGGCAAAACTGGGTCACGGATGAAAGGGATGGAGAGAGTGCGGGGAAAGGCAGAGCCCATCGCAGGCGGGCGCTTACCCAGAATATCATCAAACG
Source organism: Myotis brandtii (assembly GCF_000412655.1). Lineage (NCBI taxonomy): Eukaryota > Metazoa > Chordata > Mammalia > Chiroptera > Vespertilionidae > Myotis > Myotis brandtii. The sequence goes on along the minus strand of NW_005355270.1, from coordinate 300,724 downwards.
CCCAGTGAGTCAGGGAGAGGAAACCAGGACGTCCGTCAGCTGGAGACACGGCCCCTGTGGACCGTCCTCCTCCCTGGCCCACGTCAGGGTCTCCGTGCTCCCACCCTGTGTCCCCGCCTCCTGACCTTCAGGCCTGGTCTGATCCGGCCCCTCGTCCTTACACGAGGGCGGTACCCAGCGACTTGAATAGACAAAAGTAAAGGGCATCGGGCTGCTATTAGGTTACAAAGGTTTCCAGGATTAGGTCGGTGGGTCTCTCTCTCTCTCTCTCTCTCTCTCTCATCCCTCGCCCTGGGCAAGCAGGGTGCCCTCTGGGCATGGGGGGCCAGGGGCAGGGAAGCCAGATGGGAGAGCGGTCTTGCACAGTGTGCTCGCCAGGGCCTGGAAACCTTTTCTCAAAGGACCACGTGTAAGACACCAAATATGTCTGGCTTTCTGGGCCGCATGGTCCCTGGGACAGGACTCCGCTCGGCTCCTGGAGAGGGAGACAGACAAGCTCTGTTTGAATGGACAGGACGACACGGCTCCAGCTTTTTCCTCCGTGGTTTCTCTCCGTTAGTGCCATCTGGAGCTGCTAAGGTTTTATTGCAAAAACACTTTATTTACCAAACAGGCAGCCTGCAGATTTGGCCCCAGGGCTGCCGCTCCCTGGCCCCTGCTGTAGGTGTGAAATGTCAGCGTATTCAGCTGCAGTAACAGACGCCACACTCTCCTCTCAGCTCTGGGGCTGGAAGTCGGGGACGGAGGTGCCGGCAGACTGGGTGTCTGGTGAGAGCCCTCGGCTGTCCCGTGTCCTCAGGTGGTGGAGGGCAGGGAGCACTGTGGCGTCTCTTTTGTGAGGGCACTAACCCCATTCACGAGGGCCCCACCCTCCTGACCTAATCACCACAGGCCCCACCTCCTGACACCATCACATTGGGAGTCAGGGTTCCAACCTATGAGCTGTGGGGGTGACAACATTCCCATCAATGGAAGGAGGAAGGCCATCCAATGTTAATAAAAAAAAAATTGAGAGAAACAGGTTGCCAGACAGAGCAGCCTGACCTTGTTGCCCACGTGTTCACGGAGCGCTGACTCGGTGCCTGGCGCAGTCCTGGGCCCGGGGACCTGGCTCTGAGATGTGATGGGAGGGTCCCCCAGGCTGGCTGGCTGAGCAACCATGTGTGGTAAGGGCTCAGGGTTGGAGACAACTTATAGGAAATTAATTCAAATAGATCTGCTTGGGAAAAAGCTGGGGGACAAAAATAGACTGTTAGCCGTTTATGTCTGGATCTTTATTTTCACTTGCTTATCTCCATTTTTTTAATTTTTCAACAGGGAACATGTGTTATTGTTTCCTGTAAAATGGCAACAAAATATATGAAGTGTGGGGAACTCATTTCCTGCGTCGGGGCGCCCGGCCCTCCCCGCCGGCCCCACCAGGGTCCCTGGGCCCTTGTGGGCTGGGTGGTGAGGAGGGTCGTGCAGCCCCACAGCCTGGCTGCCTCCCCCAGGCCCTCAGGAAGGCTGCACTGACCCAGGCCCCGAAGACCAGGGCTGCACGGATTCCAGCGTTTTCCTCTGCGGTTTCTCCGTTAGTGCTTTCTGGAGCCGCCGCGCCCGAAGCAGAGGCCCGAGGTCGCCGCGTGGGACCTGTCACTGTGAGGCTGTGGCCGGAGACCCCAGTGGACCGAAATGTCCCTGTTACTTCCCGGGGTGCGAGCAGTGATGTCTAAGAGCTGAACCAGGGCAGCCGTGGGCAAGTCACCAGAGCCTGCCTTTTTAATAAACATATTTTTATTGATTTCAGAGAGGAAGGGAGAGGGAGAGAGACAGAAACATCCATGACGAGAGAGAATCATGGATCAGCTGCCTCCTGCACGCCCCACATTGGGGAATGAGCCCGAAACCCAGGCATGTGCCCTGACCGGGAATTGAACTGTGACCTCCTGGCTCATAGGTCGACGCTCAACCACTGAGCCACGCCGTCCAGGCCCAGAACCCCCCTCTCCTCTTCTGTGGGATGGTTGTGAGACTTAACCCCATGGCAGTCAGCCCCGCCAAGCGCATGGAGAGCCCAAGATGCTGGCGCTGTCCTTGGTGCTGAAGTGAGGCTTGGGGGTCAGTCCTCGCGATGGCTCCCCGAGGCCTGGCGGGAGGAGCCTGCAAGGGGGTGGGGGAGACCCTGAGCCTTGCCAGGAGCAACTGCACGTGCCTTTGGGGGGCTGGGTGCCCACCAGAGCAAGCCACTCGCCGGGGTCCCCGTCCGTATCCTCACAGCCGCTCAGCACGGCTGAGGGTCCGGTCCAACGTGCAGGCCGGGCAGGTGTCCTGGGGAAGCTGGCTCTGGGAGGGCCTGGAGCCCCTACAAGCCCGAGGGGCACCCCTACAGCCCACGTGCTCAGCTGGTGGACTAAAGACTCGGAGTCCCCCTCTCCCCACCTCCATCCTTGGGAAGCTGGGCTGGGAGAGACACATGGGGTGCAGGCTGGTGTCCAAGGCGGCCTGAACCTGGGCCAGCTTCCAAGAGGGGTGGACACGGAGGGCGGGTGGGGCAGGAGAAGGGGTACCAGACCGGCCCCACATCCCTCTGTGTGTGGACTGCCCCTCACCTCAGTAGCCAGAGGCTCAGGAAGTGGGTCTGGTGCCGGGCCAGCCCTCCCAGGGCACCAGGGCCCAACCCTATTGTCCAACCTTGAGGGACGCCGTCCGCTGCCTCCTGCCCGCAGACTCCTCCTCCGTGGGGACCTCCCACTGCCCACGGCCACTGGGAGCACCCTTTCCTGTGGGGCAGGCCCTCTGACCCCAGGGTCATCTTCTGGGGTCCCGGGGACCAAGGCTGAGCCCTGAGCAGCATGAGTGCACGGAGCCTGGTCCCTGCTCCCCTCGTCCTTGGCCCCTTTCACCTGAGACCAGTGGTTCCCGCGTGGGGCACACGCCCACAGGGGGGCAATTTGATGTTTAAGGGGGGCAATTTGAGAATGAGTTATTAACCGTGAATTTTTGCATTTCTTATGGTTCTAGGGGCCTCATGTACAGCATATATATTGTGACATTTTTATGCACTTCAGTTCTCTATTATATGTTTTGAAACTTTATTTGCTATTTTTTC
>NW_005355270.1:294817-295665 GCF_000412655.1 Myotis brandtii | reverse complement strand
CTCTGTGTCCTGAGGGTGGTTCCCACGCCCGGCGCCCCGACACCCCGGCTCGGCCCTCCCTTCGGGCGGTGGCAGCCCTGGGCGCTTGGAGCTGTACAACGCGCTTTCTCGGTCCCCATCTCACCTCAAAGGGGGAGAGCAGAGCTGCTGGGGGGGGCGAGGGGGGACTGGCGTTGGCTGCAGGAGCCTCGGTGGGGGCCTTGGAGGGGACCCTGCTGCTGAGGGGCGAGCTCTGACCTTGTACAGTCTCTCGTCATTCTGCCCCCCCCTCCTGGGACTGAGGAACCCCGAGGTCACCCACCTCAGGGGTGAAAGGGCGGCTCGGCCCAGGGTCTGCCTGGCAGTAGGGGCGCTGGAGAGGGGGTGCGGGGAGGAGTCCTGTGCCCCAGCCTCCCCCCCATTACCCTTGTGGCTTGGCTGGGCCTAATGCCGACGCTCATTTGGGTGCGGGAGCCTGTGGGACCCCGAAGTGCCGCACAGAAACCTCCTGACAAGGGATTGTGCTGGGGGTGGGGGCGCGTTGGATGGAGGAGAGAGCTGGACCCCGGCCTCTGTGCCCCCGCCGGGCCCCCTGCCTGCCCAGCTGGTGCTGGGGAGAGGTCTCTGCTTTGGGTCTGCCCAGCCCAGGCTCCGGGGCTCCGTCCCTGACTCAGAGAGCTGAGCCTCAGTATCTCCATCGTGATATGGGGATAGGGCAGGCCGGGCGGGCACGAGATGAGGAGGTGCAGAGACGGGGCTGCCATGTCCGCCAGGGGTCACCTTCATTTCAGGGGGGAGGTGCCCAGGGTCCTGGTGAGCTGGGTCCTGATGGGTGGGCACAGGTTGGTGGGGGTCTCCCCAGGAGAGGG
>NW_005355270.1:284789-285654 GCF_000412655.1 Myotis brandtii | reverse complement strand
CTGTGTCCTGAGGGTGGTTCCCACGCCCGGCGCCCCGACACCCCGGCTCGGCCCTCCCTTCGGGCGGTGGCAGCCCTGGGCGCTTGGAGCTGTACAACGCGCTTTCTCGGTCCCCATCTCACCTCAAAGGGGGAGAGCAGAGCTGCTGGGGGGGGCGAGGGGGGACTGGCGTTGGCTGCAGGAGCCTCGGTGGGGGCCTTGGAGGGGACCCTGCTGCTGAGGGGCGAGCTCTGACCTTGTACAGTCTCTCGTCATTCTGCCCCCCCCTCCTGGGACTGAGGAACCCCGAGGTCACCCACCTCAGGGGTGAAAGGGCGGCTTGGCCCAGGGTCTGCCTGGCAGTAGGGGCGCTGGAGTGGGGGTGCGGGGAGGAGTCCTGTGCCCCAGCCTCCCCCCCATTACCCTTGTGGCTTGGCTGGGGCGCTGCCTAATGTGGACGCTCATTTGGGTGCGGGAGCCTGTGGGACCCCGAAGTGCCGCACAGAAACCTCCTGACAAGGGATTGTGCTGGGGGTGGGGGCGCGTTGGATGGAGGAGAGAGCTGGACCCCGGCCTCTGTGCCCCCGCCGGGCCCCCTGCCTGCCCAGCTGGTGCTGGGGAGAGGTCTCTGCTTTGGGTCTGCCCAGCCCAGGCTCCGGGGCTCCGTCCCTGACTCAGAGAGCTGAGCCTCAGTATCTCCATCGTGATATGGGGATAGGGCAGGCCGGGCGGGCACGAGATGAGGAGGTGCAGAGACGGGGCTGCCATGTCCGCCAGGGGTCACCTTCATTTCAGGGGGGAGGTGCCCAGGGTCCTGGTGAGCTGGGTCCTGATGGGTGGGCACAGGTTGGTGGGGGTCTCCCCAGGAGAGGGCGCCTGAGGGCCG
>NW_005355270.1:282193-284499 GCF_000412655.1 Myotis brandtii | reverse complement strand
CCCGGGGCTGGGCCGGGGGCAGGGCCTGGTGGAAGCCCCCGAGGGCCGCTCCCGCTGCTGCAGGTGGACAGGACGGAGGTGGTCCGGAGCTGCCTGCACCCCACGTTCTCCAAGGTCTTCACACTCGACTACTACTTCGAGGAGGCACAGAAGCTGCGGTTCGAGGTCTACGACAGCCACGGGCCCGGCAGCCTCAGCTGTCAGGACGACGACTTCCTGGGGGGCATGGAGTGCACCTTGGGGCAGGTGGGCGCCCGTCCCCTTGGGAGGGACGAGGCAGGAGAGACCCAGGAGGGCAGGACGGCTCCTGGGCTGTCCTGAGAGCTGGCGCGAAGCCCGGGGTGGCGTGGGCGTGGGCACCACCGGGTCCCTCTGGACGAGCATCCTGGCTCGGCCATCTCCACGGCTCGTCTACAAACTCCTTAGGGGCCATCCTTAAACACATGTCCCTCTAAACTGGGTCATACCTTCGTGGGGCTCAGAATTCCAAGAGCAAGAAGGGCTGCGAGCCCGTCTCCCGCCTCCCTGTCCCCAGGTCCTTACATCCAACCAGAGACGAATCTCACAGGAGGAAACAGGCGTGCGATTTTTTCTCTGTGTCGTTTTAAAGCAAAGTGCATAGTATTCTGTCCTGCAGCTGCTCTTTCACCTCCAGGGCACGAGGGAGCCTTTCCACGTAGGCGCACGGGCTCTCCCCGTCCCTCCCTGCAGCCGAGGCCGGCCCAGCCCCACCCGCAAGGGGCACAGTGTCCCCTCCCCTCCACCGTCAGTGTTAACAAGGGCTCCTGCCAGGCTGTCCCGCATTTAATGCCCCCAATGCCCTGGGGGCACTTCTGTTTTACTGAGGCTGATTTACATGCAGTAGGACATGGAGACCTTCAGGGTTGAGACAGATGAGTCAGGCAGCTGTGTGCACCGAGCACCCCAGATCACGCAGGCCCCCCTTCCTCCGCAGGCTGCTCTAGAGCCTCCGGTCCATAAACCACAGGGGATGCTCCCATTTGTGTCCTGAGTCTTTTACACGACGTGATGTCTGTGTGACTCATCCCCTCGCTGCCTGGGCCGGAGCTGGTCTAGGGCACACCCTCTGTCGCCCATTTCACAGATGAGAGGACTGACAGTTAGGAAGGACATGGTCCCGGGGAAAAGCATCAGGGCAGCATGCCTCCCACCTGCCATCACTAGCACAGAAGAGGACAGCACACGCACACGCACACACGTGAACATGCGTGTACAAACATGCGCTTTGCCATCACTAGCACAGAAGAGGACAGCACACGCACACACACACACACACGTGAACATGTGTGTACAAACAAGCGCTCGGGCAGGTGTGCAGAAGCACTTGTATACATGCATGTGTTTGCATACATGCACATGCGGACACATGTGTGCACAAACACACATATATGTACAGACGCCCCAAATGTGTGTGCGCACACAGGCACAGGCACGTACGTGCACACACATGGGTGCAGATCCATGGACACGCATGTCTGGATGTTCACATAAACTTCAGACAACAAACACGCCCATTGAGAACCTCCTGCCCAGCATCCTCCCGGCGGACTCCCTCAGACGCCCTGCCCTCAGGGGCGTGGCAGTCGGTGGTGGAGGGGGCAGCGGGGAGGCGATGGCGACCTTGAGGGCACCCCTGACTCTGCCTGAACCTCCTCCCGGGAAACAGGGCACTTAGAGCGAAGCCCCCGCGGCCGCTGCTGAGGGTCGATTTTAACTGAACTGCAGGCCCCGCCCAGGGCCGCACGAGCAGGAAGCGCCATGGCCACAGCTGCCCGGCCAGCTGCCCGTTGTCCCTGGCAGGAGGCCCGGAAGGGAAGCCCACCATGGGAGAGTCGGGGGGGCCCGCACGAGGCCCCCCACCTCGCAGAGAGCGTTCCCACCCTGGGCCTGGCTTCTCTCTGCACAGAATGTTCCCGAGGGCTCGGCAGCTGCCAGCCAGGCACCCCCGAGGGGCTGGTGGGGAGATCCCGGCTCCTGCCTGGACTCACTCTCTTTCATGGTCGCCCAGCTCGGGCCGGACCGGAGCCGGCGTGGGGCGGGTCAGGTCAGCGCTAGGAGTGTCGGTGCCACCCTCCGTGGAGTAGCTGAGGACCCCCTGGGTCTTCGGCCAGTGAAGGGTGGGGTCCCCTCCCCCCCATGCAGGAAGTCACTGGTCCTCCCAGCCATGGGGGGAGGCCATCACTTATCAGCTGAGGACACCCAGCCGCCTGAGGCTGCCTGGTGAGCAGGTGGCCGGGCTGCATATGGCGTCCCTGTACCCCTCAGTGGCCCAGGGCAGGACTCAT
>NW_005355270.1:272291-272619 GCF_000412655.1 Myotis brandtii | reverse complement strand
GGAAGGAGGGGAAGGAGGGTGTCCTGCAGAGCAGGTGGTGGCCACAGAGGGACAGAGTGTCTGGGAGAGGGCCGTGGCGGTGGCTGCCGGGCCACCGGGGTGAGGAGACAGGGAGACGGGGTCCCCCCGGGCAGCAGGGGCCAACCCCTCCCTGACCCTCCTGACCCCCAGATTGTGGCCCAGAAGAAGGTGACCCGACCGCTGTTGCTGAAGTTCGGCCGGAACGCGGGCAAGTCCACCATCACGGTGAGGCCGCCCCCTTCCTGCCCGGCCCGCCCTGCAGACCTGTGCCCGCCCTCGCCATGACCCTGCCCTGGCTGGCTCTGAG
>NW_005355270.1:270441-272003 GCF_000412655.1 Myotis brandtii | reverse complement strand
TTTTTTGCATTTCTTATGGTTCTAGGGGCCTCATATGCAGCCTATAAATATATAGTGTGACATGTTTATGCATTTCAGTTCTCTATTATGTTTTGAAACTTTATTTGCTATTTTTTCCTATCGCTTCGCATGATTATTTTTTAACAATTTCTTAGTGATTTCTTCCTCAGAACTTCCCCTGTGCTTTCGTTCTTTTATTTCTCTTTCATGGATGCCATGTGCTTTGGAAGCTTCGTTAGACCAAGTTAGGGACTAGGAGTTCCCTTTTTGTATAAGAATTCCATGTGGGGGGGCGGGGGGCGGGGTCAGGACGTTAGAGATGCTTAGGTGGGGTGTGGCCTAAACAAGGTTGGGGACCGCTGCTCAGAGGGCAGGGCAAGGCCGCGGGCATCGGACACACTCCCCCACGGGCTGTGCCCTCCCCGGAGGCTGAGGAGACAGAGGTCTGGGGACGAGGCAGAGAGAGCTGGGCTGGCCGCGCCCCACACCCTGCCCCCCGCAGGACGTCTTCAGCAAGTCGGACCCCTTCCTGGAGCTGTACCGGGTCAACGACGACCAGAGTGAGCAGCTGGTGTACCGGACGGAGGTGAGGGCCCTGCTGGCCCTGGTCCCGCGGCCTGCCCACCGCACCCACGTCCCCTGCAGCCCCGCAGGCACGGGGATGGAAGGACAGCTGACCCGTCACTCCCTGCGTCCCCCGAACCCCAACACCCTCCATGCCCTGTGAACAGGGGCCTGGCGGGTGGGCGTGAGCCGGTGAGAGAATGTAGGGGCTGTTCTGCTGTCAGGCCCGGCAGGTGACCGCGGGGAGGGGCATTTTCTTTCTAGATAAATTAATTTCAGCTTTTTTAAATTATTGGTTTCAGCCGAAACTTTGGCTCAGGCCCTGGTCCCGCGGCCTGCCCACCGCACCCACGTCCCCTGCAGCCCCGCAGGCACGGGGATGGAAGGACAGCTGACCCGTCACTCCCTGCGTCCCCCGAACCCCAATACCCTCCATCCCCTGTGAACAGGGGCCTGGCGGGTGGGTGTGAGCCGGTGAGAGAATGTAGGGGCTGTTCTGCTGTCAGGCCCGGCAGGTGGCCGCGGGGAGGGGCATTCTCTTTCTAGATAAATTAATTTCAGCTTTTTTAAGTTATTGGTTTCAGAGAGGAAGGGAGAGGGAGAGGGAGAGAGAGAGAAACATCCATGATGAGAGAGAATCATGGATCGGCTGCCTCCTGCACACCCCCCACTGGGGATCGAGCCCGCAATCCTGGCCTGTGCCCTGACGGGAATCGAACCCTGACCTCCTGGGTCATAGGTCGGTGCTCACCCCCTGAGCCGCCGGCCGGGCTCTTCCAGCTTCTAGAATAGTCTGTTCAGGAAGAGGAGCAGGTGGTCCAGGGACCTGGCGGAGGTGATGGAGGTGTTTCCCAACGGGGTGGGACCCCAAGACTCCGCTCCGGGCCTGAGGCTCACCCCCTCCCGGGCCCCCAGGTGGTGAAGAACAACCTGAGCCCCGTGTGGGAGCCCTTCAAGGTGTCGCTGAACTCCCTGTGCAGCTGTGAGGAGACCCGGCC
>NW_005355270.1:269547-269755 GCF_000412655.1 Myotis brandtii | reverse complement strand
CTGCCAGGCAGGGGGCTCCCCACCCCCGGAGCCCCCCACTGGGGATGGACCCGCAGGGCCTTGGCGATGCCTGGTGCTCCCCAATATGTGGGGGAGGAAGTGGGTGGGCGGAGGGGAGGGCGAGGCAGAAGGAAAACAGGAGCCGGTGCTGGGCACTCAGGTAGCCGAGGGCCTGAGGGAGGGGGACCCTCCTGCCCACCCGCCCGTC
>NW_005355270.1:269051-269473 GCF_000412655.1 Myotis brandtii | reverse complement strand
CCCAGGCCCCCAGCTCCCGGGGGCCCCTCCCCACCCGGACGTGGCTCAGAGTTGGTCTGGCTCCCAGGATGGACATGGGGACAGCCAGGCCCTCCTGCTGGGCCGGGAGTCCCCTTCCTGGGAGCTCAGTTCCTTCTGGGCCTTTTCCTGGGGTCCCCTCGCTGTGCAGAGGAACGGGGCACCTCGGGGGGGACGTAGCCAGGACTCACCCCCAATAGGAACAGATGAAATACGTGTGGAGAGGACACAGGGCCACTGGCTCAGAGGGACACCGGGGTCAGGGCACCGGCGAGAGCCCAGGTCCTGCCGTCCCCTCCCTCCCGTCCCCCCCCAACCCCTGTCTCCACCCCATCGCTTCACTGAACGACCCAGACTCACCTGAGGGTGTGACTGAGCCCCTGAGTGGGGCCCGCGGCGGGGCT
>NW_005355270.1:267157-268864 GCF_000412655.1 Myotis brandtii | reverse complement strand
GGTGGTGGGGAGGGTGGCAGCTGAGAGGTGCCCGGTCCCGGCCCAGCCCTTCCCACTGCCTGGCCCGTGAGTCCAGCCAAGGGGGGGGCTCTGGGTGCAGGAGGCACCGACCGGTGTCCCCATAGGGCCCCTCCCAAGGCCCCGGGAGCCGCTCTGAGATGCTCCTGGCTGAGTGGCTCCCCGAGCCTCGGTTTCCCGCACCTGTCAAATGAGGGGTGCAGGAGCCATCCCAGGCCAGGAGGGAAGGGGCTTCGGGATCACCGTGGGGTCCCCACAGGTGGCCATCGACTTCACGGCCTCCAACGGGGACCCCCGGAACAGCTGCTCCCTGCACTACATCAGCCCCTTCCAGCCCAACGAGTACCTGCAGGCCCTGGTGGCCGTGGGCGAGGTCTGCCAGGACTACGACAGGTGCGTCCTCCGGCCCCCGCCCCCCAGCTCTGACTCCGGCTCCGGCTCCGGCCTGGGCAGGGGATGGGCATCACCGACGTGTCCACCCATCAGAGCAGCCGCCCAGGCCAGGCGTGCATGGGCCACGGTTGGTGACAGCCGGGTGGCTGGCTCCACATTGCGGATCCAGGTGGAGCAGGTCAGAGACCGTGTGTCCACGTGGGGCTGGCCTTCACCACAGGGTCCCATTCACCCTTCACACAGACACCGGGGCGGGGTCTGCGTCCACTTCACAGAGCAGCAAACTGAGGCCATGGAGGGGCAAGCTCCTGTCTGGGGCCCAGGGGGCAGGAAGCCAACCTTCACCGGGTCGGTGCCTCCCCAGCAGGTGCCAGGCCTGAGCAGGGGTGGGAGGAGGTGGCCCGGTGGCGCTGTCCCCACCTGCCTGCACCGTGTCCCCGTTCCCCCAGGTTGGCTCAGGGCCTGGCTGGGTTGGAAGGGGTGGCACGGAGTTCTGTGAGCCCCACTCGCACCCGGAACCAGGAGCCCTGTGTGACGGGCCCCCTCTCTTCCAGCGACAAGAGGTTCTCTGCTCTGGGGTTTGGAGCCCGGATCCCCCCCAAGTTTGAGGTAGGACAGCCTGGGGCCGGGCCCTGGGCGCCTCCCTCTGTGCCCCTCCTGGCAGAGGGCCCCTGGCCATGCTGGGTCCTGGGACCCCTGGCTACTGCCCCTCCGCTGGGCACCGGGGACCCTGGCCTCCCAGACAGAGGGGCTGACCTTTGACCTCTGGAGGCAGGAGAGGGGGGACTTTCGCCTGGAATCTTCTAGTTACAAATAACAGTCCGACTGGCTTAGGCAGAAAACCATGGGGGGGCGGGGCTGGTATTTTTTTTTTAATATATTATTGATTTCAGAGAGGAAGGGAGAGGGAGGGAGAGATACAAACATCAGTGATGAGAGAGAGTCACGGATCGGCTGCCTCCTGCACGCCCACCTACCGGGGGTGGAGCCTGGAATCGGGCCTGTGCCCTGACTGGGAATCGAACTGTGACCTCCTGGTTCATAGGTCGACGCTCACCCACTGACCACGCCGGCCGGGCTGCACTGGTCCAATTAGAAATGCAAATCGGGGACTCGGGTCCCGCTGGATCCAGGGGCTGGAGTGATGCCAGGGCCTGTCTGTCTGTCTGTCTGTCTCCCAGTCGGTGAGGCCTCGGGGGCCGGGGAGGGCAGGCAGCTGACAGGTCTCTTTTGTGTCCACTCAGGTGTCCCATGACTTTGCCATCAATTTCAACCCCGAGGACGACGAGTGTGAAG
>NW_005355270.1:265731-267088 GCF_000412655.1 Myotis brandtii | reverse complement strand
ACCCCTTCCCCCGCAGGAATCCAGGGCGTGGTGGAGGCCTACCGGAACTGCCTGCCCCGCGTCCAGCTCTACGGCCCCACCAACGTGGCGCCCATCATCTCCAAGGTGGCCCGCGTGGCTGCCGCTGAGGAGCGCACCGGGGAGGCCTCTGTGGGTACCTGGGGCAGCGGCACAGTGGGGACCGGGTGCATGAGGAGGTGTGGGTGCCGTGGGGGGGGGGCAGTGCAAAGGTCGTCTTCTTTTTAAAAAATATATTATTTATTGATGTCAGAGAGGAAGAGAGAGAGAGATAGAAACATCAGTGATGAGAGAGAACATGGACCGGCTGCCTCCTGCACGCCCCCCACTGGGGATGGAGCCTGCAACCCAGACATGTGCCCTGACCGGGAATCGAACCCTGACCTCCTGGTTCACAGGTCAATGCTCAGCCGCTGAGCCACGCCGGCCGGGCTTGTCTTTTTTCTGGACCGTTTGAGAGCTGGCTCACCTCCTGGCCGCCCCCCAGAATTCTCCATGTACAGCTGCTAAGTTCCCTCACCCCAGGAGGGCCCCTCTCTGAATTCTGTTCCTTGGGTCTCAGGGTCTCTCCACCGGGACCTGCAGACCCCTGCTCTCTGGCCTCAGACCTGGGTTCAAGTGGGGGCTCCACTGCCTCAGCCCCCCATCTGCAAGGGGGTCACCCCGGCAGCACTGAGGGTGAAGACGGGTGACATGGTCCCCGTGTGTGTGCAGGGCACAGGCTCGGACTCACTGGTTCTCATGTACATATTGTGCTTCAGCAAAAACACCCCAGAAAAACCTGAAACCACGGCGAAGGGGTGTCTGCAGTCCCCCCCAGGCCATCTGGGGGGTCTTCCAGGGGGGCTGCCTCCCCCGGTCAAGCCCCCAAGTCCACCAACCAGTCTCCCCGTGTCCCCAGCGATACTACATCCTGCTGATCCTGACGGACGGCGTGGTGACCGACATGGGGGACACGCGGGAGGCCATCGTGCGAGCCTCCCACCTGCCCATGTCCATCATCATCGTGGGCGTGGGCAACGCCGACTTCACAGACATGCAGGTGCTGGACGGGGACGACGGCGTCCTGCGCTCCCCGCGGGGCGAGCCTGCGCTCCGGGACATCGTCCAGTTCGTGCCTTTCCGGGAGCTGAAGAACGTGAGTGTTCCGGACAGGCTGGGGGTCCGGGCCCGGCCCGGGGGCACCCCCTGTCCCGAGTGGGACCCGAACCGCTTTCAATCACCTGAAACCCTGTCTGTTAGGAAAATGTCAGAGCCACACCTAGGGGGCCCTGGGCGTGGCCGTGAGTCCACGTGAGCACACACACAATCCGCCACACGGACCAGGCGGCCTCATGGG
>NW_005355270.1:264307-265709 GCF_000412655.1 Myotis brandtii | reverse complement strand
TGTGAGGCTGCACTGCCTGCCTGCCTGTCTGCCTGGGCCACCTTCTCTCCTCTCGGTGGCTGGCGAGCTGGAGCCCACTGACCCAGGGGAGGGGTCATGTGACCGTATATGCCACTCGGGGCAGGTGCCCCGAGCCCATCAGCTGCCACTTGAGGTGTCGGGCACCACAGCCTCCTCTTTCAGGGTCTACCTGCTTATCGGAGGCTCACCTGCCACCACGTGGATCCTGACTGTGGTCCCCTCAGCGGCTCCCACACCAGGTGGCAGGCAGGGCTCAGGAGGGTGAGGCTGGGGACCGAGGACCGGGAAGCCCCTGAAAGCAGGTGTCCCCACCCGCAGGCGTCCCCCGCGGCGCTGGCCAAGTGTGTGCTGGCTGAGGTGCCCAAGCAGGTGGTGGAGTATTACAGCCACAAGGAGCTGCCGCCTCCAGGCCTCGGCGCCCCATGAGGACCCCAGAGAGGGGGTGCGGCCGGGGTGCCTCCTGTCTTCAGCACCCTTGGGGTCCCCTAAACTCCCCCCTGACTTCCCAGAAGCCTCCTGTCCCCCAACCGCCCAGGCCCACTCATCCTCTGGGGCCCCCGAGGTTGAAGGATAGACAAACCCAGGCCCGAGGAGACCCAGAAACAGAAGCAGAAGGGGCGGGGGGGCTGGCGGTAGCCCCCACACCCGGCCCTGCCCCAGGAGGGGCTGGGGGAGTCACGGTGCATCTGATGTTCGTGGGGAGGGGCCAGCAGGCAGCGTCCATCACAGAGAAAACGGTGCCCAGGCCCCGATGGTCAGCCCTGCCCCTCTGTCCCTTTCCTGCCCCTGCTCTGAGGGCCCTGCCTCAGCACCCAGCTGGGCTCAGGTGCAATAAAGCGTCGCCTCTTCCTGGCAGCAGTTTGTGCGTTTACTGCCCCCGTCCACCCCACCCCTGCAGCCGAGACTGCCCCCCACAGGAGGGGTGGGGCAGGGAGAACTGCGCCTTCGGCCCTCACTCTGGGACGGGGAATCTTCCAGCCTCAGGCTCACTGGGTCCTGCCTGGACTGTATGAAGGGCCCTCCCAGGATGCAAGGGTGTCAGGAGGCTGCACCAGGGGAGAGCCCGAGGGTGCAATGGCTGCCCAACCTCTGAGTGACCCCCTCCCCCAGGTGGGAAGGGGCTGCCAGGCAGGGCTTCCATGACTTCAGCCTGCGCTTGGCTCTATGGGGACCTACTGCGCGCTCCAGGGGGGGGGGGGGGGGGGAGGGACTCCATCAGCCGGAAACTCCCAGGCCCGTGGGGGTGGATTCCAATCAAGATTCCCCTGAATTATCTCGTCTGGGGGAACAAACTGTCCTGACCCTGAGCCCAGCTCCACCCCCCCACCCCTCCACCCGTCCACCCACCATCCACCATCCACCCCACCCATCTAACCATCCA
>NW_005355270.1:255626-264252 GCF_000412655.1 Myotis brandtii | reverse complement strand
CACCCATCTATCCATCCATCATCGATCCATCCACCACCCACCCATTTATCCATCATCCACCATCCATCCATCAATCTATCCATCCATCCATCCATCACTCCTCCATCCATTCATCCCCCTACCCCTCTCTCCCTCCCTCTCTCCATCCATCCATCCATCCATCCATCCATCCATCTACTCTGGGAGCCTATTTTTAGCTCCTGATTCATCTCCTGTTTAGCAGGGATAATGGGCATTGCCATGGTAACCTGGCTACGCTGCATTTCGGAAGGGCGATGTGGGTCTGCTTGGCAGGGAGAGGACAACAGAGAGGCCGCTTCACCTCGCACGTGTGGGAGGTGCGGGGCGGGGGGGGTGTTGTGGGTCTCAGGTGGGAGGGCAGGTGTCAGCCTGGCCTGGCCCGGTCGCTGAGGCCTGTATCACAGGACTTTGGTCTCAGCAGCAGGAAGCTTCGGACAGGTCCTGGGCTCCATCGGGGACAGAGCTACGAGGTCGGTCAGTTGAAACTGGGGGAGGCAGAGGGCACAGAGGGGTCAGCTGAGAAGAGTGGGGGGCAGCAGTGACCCAGGGAGCAGCCCTCGGGCAGGCCAGGGCGCCCTAAGAACTGGGTGTGGAGGGAGGTACCTTCCCAGAGCTGTGGCCTCAGTGGGGTGTAGCCACTCTCAGGACCCAAGAAGCAGGCAGAGGGCAGAGGTTAAAACCCCAGAGAGCAGCCAGGGGCAGCCCACAGGGGACACCCCCCCACCCTGCAGCCAGGACCTTGGAGGACGGCAGGGGCAGTGGCCATGGGCCTGGCCACAGGCAGGTGGGGCTGGGCACGTGCAGGTGTGTGAGAGGCGGCTGGCGGGAGGCGGGGTCCGGTCGGCGTCCACAGCTCGACTGTAAGGATGCCCGGCCTGCTCTGCCCGGAGTCACATAAACCAATAAATGTTACAGCCCCTGGGTGGGGAGGATGCCCACCTCCTCCTTAACAGCAGCCCAGTTTTCAGGGGACCCTCCATCGCCTCTCAGGCCCATGTAATTCATGGACCTGGACCCAGGCCTGGCCAATCAGAGAGCATACTGTCCCCTGGCCACACTGATTGGCTCAGGGTGGTCATGTGACCTGAGCTGGCCAATGAGACTCTGTCCTGGGACTTTTGTTGACCTTTAAGTTTTCGTCCGGTTGCTGAGCTGGTGGGTTGGGAGCCAGGAGCCTTGGTGACCACAGCCACTCAGGGCAGGCCCTCCCGAGAATGAAGCCACGTGGGGGGAAGCAGACCAGAGAGAAAAGGCCCCCGAATCCAGCTCCTGAGCTGAGAGCTCCCTTTCACTGGGGTGGGTTTCTGTCTGAGCTTCCTTCCTCGCCTGTCACACAGGGTCTGGCAGCGTTCAATCATGGGCCCCGAATCCTTGGCCACCCCTCCCACGGAGAGCTGGGGTGAACGTTCCTTCTCCTGAATCCCGGCCGGCGTGGGTCCTGTGGGACCTCAAGGCTTGGTCATGAAAGGCCACTGCTCCCTGCCCACTGGAGACACCGGCTCTTGGCACCCAGGCCGAGCCGCTGGGAGGCCCAAGCAGCCGGGGAGGGGGCACTGAGGCCCCCCGACAGCCAGCACCCACTCCTGGCTGCAGAAGTGACCTTCAGCCCACTGACCCTTCCCGAAACCTCAGAGAGACTCTGAGCCAGAGCCACCAGCTGGTCCCTCCCGTGTTCCCGAGGCCACCGTGCTCACTGTGCTTGAAGCCAGCACATTTCCATGTGACTTTTTTTTTTAACATATTTTGATTAATTTCAGAGAGGAAGGGAGAGAAAGATAGAAACATCCATGATGAGCGAGAATCATGGACCAGCTGCCTCCTGGCGGCCCTACACTGAGGATCAAGCCCGAAACCCGGGCCTGTGCCCTGACCGGGAATCGAACCGTGACCTCCTGGTTCATAGGTCGACGGCTCAGCCACGGAGCCACATGGCCCGGCTGGTGTGACTTTTTGCATAGCAGCAGGCGACTGATACGCCCTCCGCACAGGGGTCTTGCGAGGACTGGGCGGGGGAGTGAGGGGTGCACGGGCCTGCCGGGAAATGCCTGCTTGGTCAACAAAGATCCCTTTTACAAAGCGAGGCTTCTCGCCTGTTCCACGGGGAGATCGTGCCAAAGCTCCGTCTCTGACTGTGGAGGTGCCCCCCTCTGCGGGGGAGCAGGGACTCGGGGTCCACGTCCCACCCCCGGGCCCCCTGCCGTCCTCAGCGTCAGCCGTGGGCTGGAGGGAGCGGGAACAGGGGCAGCTCGGCATCAAGGCTGTTGTTCTGCTGCTGCCGAGAGGAAGCGCGAGAGGAAATTGTGACTAAGTGCCTGTAATTGGTGCGGGGGCGCGGGCTGCCAGACGCAGGGCCCGGCCTCGGCACGGGAGGAGGGGGTCCTCCTGGCCCCTGCCCCCCTCCCTGCGTTGGTGTTGCCTCTGAGGGGGGGCAGCAGGACCCCTGCCCGAGGGGACCCACACGCATCCCCATCCAGGTCTGCAGCGCCCCTGAGCCCCCCCTCATGTGAGCACGTCTCCTGCTGGGGCGCTCGCCAAGCTTGGCTCAAACATCAGTGCATTGAATTCTCACAACAAGCCCATGTGGCCGCCCACTGTGAGCACATTTCACTCAGAAACCGAGGCCGCCTGGCCCGGGATCCAGCTGGGAGGGCGGGCGGCGTCTGGGGCTGGTTCCCAGGACTCGGGCCCAGAGCCTGCAAGCCTTAGCCGTGCGCGTGTGCGTGTGCGTGTGCGTGTGTGTGTGTGTGTGTGTGCACGTGGGGTGGGGTAGGGGTGGGGGTCCTTGTCCTCAGCGGCTTTACTGAAGCCTGTTTCCTCCCCGCCCCCCCCCCCGGGCGGCCACAATCACCCCCCTTCGCATGGCTCACATCCAGGTCCTGGGAGTCGGCCAGACCACGGTGTGCGGGCCGATGGCCACGGTGTCCTGCCCAGGGTGCACATCTCCGGGGGCCGCTCCGTGTTGACGTCCCTGAGAACATGAGATGCACATGTCAGACCAGCCAAGGCTTCCAGCCCCGGGAGCAGTCGTCCTGGGGGAGGGACGGACTCCTGGAGGCAGGGACACGACCCCCCCACCCCTCACTCCAGGCCCACGGGACTCAGGGCCTTGGCCTGGGAAACTGGCCAGAGCCCACGTCTGCCCAACGCCCGGGTCAGACCCAGCAGCCCGCCCAGAGCACGCAGCCCGGGGTGAGGAGCGATGGAGGGTGAGCCCATCTTCCGCTGCCTCCTCCTGGGACCGGAGGCCCTGACACCCCACTTTGCTTTAAGTAGGAGGAAACCTCAGGCAGGACCCTCTGCCCAGGTGCCCAGCCCGGGGGGCTCAGGTGTGAGCTGACCCTCGGCCCAGCTTCAGCTCACCCTCCAGAGTCGGCGGGGCCTCCTTCAGGGAGTGGGGCACAGGGTGGGAAGGCACCACTGGGTGCGGTCCGGGCTGGTGCCCTCTCCCCACAGCCAGGGCCCCACAGGACAGCACCCAGGGCCCCACAGGACAGCACCCAGGGTCCCAGAGACAGCACCCAGAGCCCCACAGGACAGCACCCAGGGCCCCCAGGGACAGCACCCAGGGCCCCCAGGGACAGCACCCAGGGCCTCACAGGACAGCACCCAGACACAGGAGAGTCTCCAGCAGAGACTGACACCCAGTAGGTGAGGGTGGGTGAGGGGGCAGCCAAGACCCCCAGTGCATGCTGGGTAAGCCTGGCCAGCCCGTTTGGAGAGCTGCTGGCAGACCTGGTCCAGACCCAGGAGTGCCTGACGCCTCACCCAACACCCGCACACAAGCTCACACAGGCGGTGGGTGGCACTGGGGCCACAGGCAGGGAGCCCCTGTTCTCTCTCCGTTTTCCCTCCTCCCTGGTCTCAGGGTCATTTTCCTTTTTGTTTTTTAAATATTTTTATTGATTTCAGAGAAGGGAGAGGGAGAGAGAGAAACAGCAAGGATGAGAGAGAATCATCATTACCTGCCTCCTGCACGCCCCCCACTGGGAATGGAGCCCACAGCCTGGGCCCAGGCCCGACTCCCTGGTTCCTGGGTCCAGGCTCCACCCTGAGCCATGGGCTGGGCCCAGGTTGCTGTTTCAATGGGCTCCTGCTGGCTTCCTGGTTGCGTTTCCCCGTCCTGGTTTGAGCCTCACGCTTCGGTGCCGTGCACATTTCAGAGCGGGACACAGATCCACACGCCAACTGCCACCCGACCCGCACGGGGACCTCAGGACACTGAGTCTGATCCCCTTCCCGTGCGTGTCCGGGATCTGAGCTGCCGTGTGGTTATTTCTGGTTCTGTTCTGCAGGGATCTGTGTCTGCTCACCTCGGTGCTACTGCTCTGCTCGCCGCCTGCTCCCACCTGTCCCCTCCCCTGAGCACCAGGACCCTCACCCCGGAAAGGCGGCCTTGACCCCGTCCAGCCCAGCCGTGTCCTGCACAGCTGCTGCCTAGCAGTTCCCTCCAATCCGCTCGCCTGGTGCCCAGCTCACCACTGACCCCTAGGGGTGGGCTCTGCTCTTACTGGCCACTCTGCACAGGAGCTGGGCAGCTGGAGCCCCCAGGGGCCTGCACAGCCTCGCCCAGGGCCTCAGGCTGGTCCCAGGGGCCTGCACCGGCTGGTCCTCTGACCCCCTGGGCTGCGGGAAGCTCAATGCCACCTGTTCCCACAGCGGCTCAGGGGAATCCGGGTCTTTCCCCAAAGGCCCCATGCCCACCAGGACCCCAGGGGTGACCCAATGCCCCGTCCTGTGCACACACACACCACCCCCCCACCATCAACAGCAACCTTCCTACCGACCGGCACTGCCAGGAAGTGACACGCTCACTGAGCAGTGTTCAGACGCCGCGGGCAGGCTCCCTGGGGTCCTGCCTGCACGCAAACCTGCGGCATCTGAACTGAGAGGATCGGCCTCCGGCGGGGGCGGGGGGTGGGGGGGCCGGAGCAGCCTGAACCTCAAACGGCTGCTTGCGAAGCGAACAGGGAACCGAAAACCAAACACAGTCTCTAGAGTGAGGAACACCGTGTGCAGCTACGAAAACACTGCAGCTCATTCGTGCCCGGAGTCGGTCCCTCCTCTGTCCGTGTGACGCTCCCGCTCCGGGCTCAGGACACCCCTCGCCTGCACCCCCCGTCGGAACAGGGTTGGGTGTGGCCTGGATCAGTGCTTCCGGAGTAGCCATCCTTTTCTATCTGAAAGAAACGCTTGTTGCCTCTCACGTTGGCTTCTATTTTGGGGTTCACACCACGTGCACATGACAGTCCAGGGCGTTTGTGGGTGAGCAGGCACACTGGGGCCTGGCTTGCGGGGGCTGTCGGTGGGAGCAGGGGCGGGCGTTGCAGCTGTGAAAAGGCCCGGACAGGAGGGCTTTTGTTGCCAAGGAGACTGTCCACATGTCCTGCAGGCACCCCTCATGTGCAGGTGACCTGGACGGAGCTGGTCCGTGTGCTCATGCTGGCGGCCCCCGGGCAGGGGGCAGAGTGGGGGCCCCCGGAGGAGTGGGGGGGACCTGCAGCCTGGCCCGGGGCCTGCACCAGCCCAGCGGGACCCACAGTGAACGTCACACAGGCTCTTCGCTGGATCAGAGTGAGGGCACACCCTGTACTGTCCCCATCTGACCCCAGCCAGGCCCCTGCGCCCTCTTCTCTTCTCCAAAGGCCTTGAGTTCGGCCTGTAGAGACCTGAGCAAACACTACCCTGGTTCCTAACAGCTCAAGCCGCCTCCCTGGGATGGCCCAGCCCCCTGAAGTCTGCACTGCCCGGGGCTTGGCTGCTGTCCCAGCCACACCTGAGGGCAGGCCGTCCCTGGGGAGGGCAGGGGCCTGGCTGGGACAAGTTAGCACCCCCAGATGGGCTTCACGGGGACCCAGGTCCCCTTTATGTGTGTAGCTGGATGCTCAACCACTGAGCCACACCGGCCGGGCCCACATCCCCTTTCCTTCAGAGAGGGAGAGAGAGAGAGAAACATCAATGATGCCCCCACTAGGGCATGTGCCCTGACCGGAATCAAACCCTGACCTCATGTCCATAGCTGGATGCTCAACCACTGAGCCACACCGGCCGGACCCACATCCCCTTTTTAATGCAATAACTTTAAATTTTTTTATTGAATTTCCTGGAGAATACATTCAGGACTTCCTCACCTCCCACCCCCAGGGGAAGGGGGAGACCTGCTTGGGCGTCCGTAGGGAGGACACCCCTCGGCGGGGGAGGTCCCGGACGACAGGCGCCTGCACGGGCACCTCCACGGGCACCTCCACGGGCACAGGAGATGCCCATCTGTCCTCAGGCGGCAGCGACCAGCCGTGTGGAGAGACGGAGAGCAGGCGGTCAGTCACATCCTCCCGCCCTCCAGGCCCCGCACACCTGCTCCAGGGTCCCTCAGGCTGGGCGCAGAGTGGACGGCCAGGCAGGCTCTGGAGGGGGCGCGAGTGGCTGCAGGGGACCGTTTGTTTGTTCGATTGTCTTCCTTTTGTCCCCAGGATGCTGCTGTCAGAGTTGACCTTTTACCTCTGATCCTTCCTGCAGGATCTGAGGACGAGGGCTGGGGCGCCTGCGGCCTCCCTCCTCCTTCGAAGGGACGGCTGTGAGCCGCTGAGTGGCCCAGGCCGTCCCCATCGGGGCCTCCAGGGTATTTCTAGGCCCAGGAGGGACTCGCCCAAGTGGAGCACTCGCTGGTTCCTGGCAGAGGCAGGTCCAGGCCAGCTCCCCATGCAGGACTCGGGCTCTGGGCTCCGGGCTCCGGGCTCCGGGCTCCGGGCTCCGGGCTCCGGGCTCCGGGCTCCGGGCTCCGGGCTCCGGGCTCCGGGCTCCGGGCTCCGGGCTCCGGGCTCCGGGCTCCGGGCTCCGGGCTCCGGGCTCCGGGCTCCGGGCTCCGGGCTCCGGGCTCCGGGCTCCGGGCTCCGGGCTCCGGGCTCCGGGCTCCGGGCTCCGGGCTCCGGGCTCCGGGCTCCGGGCTCCGGGCTCCGGGCTCCGGGCTCCGGGCTCCGGGCTCCGGGCTCCGGGCTCCGGGCTCCGGGCTCCGGGCTCCGGGCTCCGGGCTCCGGGCTCCGGGCTCCGGGCTCCGGGCTCCGGGCTCCGGGCTCCGGGCTCCGGGCTCCGGGCTCCGGGCTCCGGGCTCCGGGCTCCGGGCTCCGGGCTCCGGGCTCCGGGCTCCGGGCTCCGGGCTCCGGGCTCCGGGTCTGGGCTCTGGGCTCTGGGCTCTGGGCTCCGGGATCCGGGATCCGGGATCCGGGATCCGGGATCCGGGCTCCGCCTGTCTGCTGTTCCTCACAGCAGGAGGCTCGTCAAGAATGCGGCTGTGTCCCCTGCATTTCCTGCCCAGAGCCTCCAGGGAGAGCAGCTGGACGGAGTCCCCACAAACAGGGCAGACGAGGGAGGGCGGAGGGCGGCCACCTGCTAGCCAAGCCCGTTTCAAAGACAAACACACTCGCCGAGTTCAAGTGCGGACAGATTTTAATCAGTAATAACTAACGCAGGCGGTGAGGAACCCAGCCCGCAGGGAACTCAGCGGTTTGCTGGGAGGTGACAGGGACCAGGGGGGACGTGAGCGGCCGAAGGGCCGGGAAGGAGAAAGTGACAGGAAGGGGGAGGGGCCCTCCAAAACGCATTCGCTGGCAAAACGCAGGTAAATGGGGTGTGAAGAGAACTCCCAGCTGCTGGTCAAGGTCCCGATCCCTGATGCCCGGAGCCCAAGGCAGCGCTGGCCGCCAGCGCGCGCTCCCTCTTCTAGTCGGTCCACAGGAGAGCACCTCAACAGGAGCCCTGGACGATGTACACTGCTGGGCCCTGGCCGGTGGCTCAGTGGTTACAGCCTCGGCCCGTGCACCCAAGGGTCTCAGGTTCGATTCCCGGTCAAGGGCACATACTTGGCTTGCAGTTTCGGTCCCCAGCCCTGGTCAGGAGTGTGCGGGAGGCAACCAATCGATGTGTCTCTCTCACGTGGATGTTTCTCTTTCTCCCCCCACCCCTCCCTTCCATGCTCTCTAAAAATGGAAAAATATATCCTCGAGTGAGGATTAACTAAAAAAATAAAAATTTATGCCCAGCCAGCCTGGCTCAGTGGTTGAGCATTGACCCATGAACCAGGAGGTCAGGGTTCAATTCCTGGTCAGGGCACAGGCCCGGGTTCTGGGCTCGATCCCCAGTGTGGGGCGTGCAGGAGGCAGCCGATCAATGATTCTCTCTCATCATTGATGGTTCTATCTCTCTCTCCCTCTCCCTTCCTCCCTGAAATCAGTAAAATTATATTTTAAAATAAATAAATAAAAAGGTATGATTTGGGTCTAGTTTCTTAAGAGGCCAGAGAAGAAAAGAGTGACAGTTCTCCGGTTTGGGATATTCTCTGACCTCAGGGATCAGCCGACCATTTAATGGCCAGAGGGGACCTTTATTTCCCCCGGGGTGGGGGGGTGCAGGGTGGTGTCTGCCCTCCTCCCTACCCCCCTCCCCTCCTCACCCCTCCTTCCCACACTCAGAGAACCAGGGCTTCTACAGGAGGAAGTGGGCATTGCCACCTTCCTGGGGACAGGCCTGAGAGAGGCACAGGTGGCTGGGGCGGGGCCAGGGCAGCCGGGAGGTCCTGGTGACGGGCCCTGGCTGGGGACAAGCTCGCATTGTC
>NW_005355270.1:253279-254757 GCF_000412655.1 Myotis brandtii | reverse complement strand
CTGCTGCCCAGGGAGGTGCTGCCCGGAGGGGAGGTGGCCAAGCACGGTGCCTGCCCCGGAGCCCAGGTCAGCAGGCACAGCTGGAGACTGGCAGCTGGAGCAGCTGGAACAGCTGGATTCTAGGCGGTGTGCCAGCCCCCGTTTGCAGAGGGGGAACCAAGGCTCGGAGTGCGTCCAACTCGCCTCGATGCCCCTGTGGGGGTCGGGCGGGGTTTCCGGGTCAGGACCGGGAACTCTGCTGGATGAGGGGCTGTAAAGGCCTTATCAGGAGAGCAATCTGCTGATGCAGCCGGAGGACCTCGGAACTCTAACTGCTCTAACTGCGTCCCGTGCTCTCGCACGCACCGAGTCCCACAGCAAACCGCAGACTCCCTGGGGCTCGTCCAGTAGCCAATAGGCAGCCAGGGGCCTAGGGGCCACCAGGGGGTGAACGGGCCCCACGGGCAGAGTGTGGAGCGGCTCCTCCGCCCTCGGACGGTGAGCCTGGTCTGGGGACAGCCGGCCGTGGGACAAGCCAAGCGTCTGAGATGGAGCCTCCAGGAGGCAAACACAGAACAGGGAGCAGCCCTCACAGCTGAGAGGTGAGCCTGCAGCCAGGACGCGGTCCCCGTGTCCCCTCAGAGCCGGTCCCCTTCTCAGGCCCCAGCCGTCACGCGGGTGGCTCCCTCCCGCCTTCCCCGCGGGCCGGGCGCTGGCTCTGAACAGGAACATGCGGGGACAGTTTGGGGGACCCGGAACCCCTCAGCCCCAGACGGTGAAGCCACCGCTGTGCACTGCGCGGGGGTGAGTCCTGGACCTCTGACTCCCCTGGGAGCCTCGCGGCGGCCTGACCCCGGGCGGTGGCACGGCCCCCCTTTGGGCGTCTGGCCTGTGCCCTCACTCCCCATAATCCAGTGTTGGCTCCCCAACCCCAGGGCCACACCCGGGGAAGCAGGAAGCGTGAGGTGTCGCCGGAGGCAGTTGGACAAGCAACGTGTCTGCATCCCACACTTCCTTCTGTCCCTGGTCCGGGCTGGACTCCTGACCCCAAGGTGGGGTGGGGAGAGGGAGCGGGAGCCGGCCGAGCAGCCGTGAATGGCGGCCTCAGAGGACCTGGGGCCTGGAATCCGTGGGGAATCCCACAGCTGTGCGGGGGATGGGTGGCCTGCCTGAGTCCTGGGCTTTTTCTGTTTTGTTTTGTTTATATTTTTATAGATTTCAGAGAGGAAGGGAGAGGGGGAGAGAGACAGAAACATCATTGGTGAGAGAGAGTCATGGACCGGCTGCCTCCTGCACGCCCCCCACTGGGGATGGAGCCCGCAACCCGGGCATGTGCCCGGACCGGGAACCGAACCGTGACCTCCTGGTTCCCAGGTCGGCGTTTAACCTCAGTGTTTAAGGTGCTGACATTACAAGTAGAATCTGTCCCCCACGCCTGGCCCTCCCCCGAAGGTCAGACCCAGGCCTCCTGTCCGTCCCTAAATGGGGGTCACCAGAGG
>NW_005355270.1:251847-253138 GCF_000412655.1 Myotis brandtii | reverse complement strand
AGGAGGGCAGCCGGGATGTGGAGTCGGTTGCCCCACAGTCCAGGCCCCGGGCTGGGGCACCCCGAGCACATGCAGCCCTGGCCGGGCTCCCCAGGAGCAGGTCCCCCCAAGCCCCTCTGCTGGGCTGTCACCCTCAGGTCCTGCCCACGGCCAGCCCTGCCCAGGGCAAGGGTCGGGTGCCCTGCGGGGGCCCGAACAGCCACCAGCCTCTACTTGGATGCCCCTCCCTCAGAGCCCCTTCTCCTCCAGACTCCCCTCAGCTCCGAGGTGAGGGAACCCCCAACCGCCCCCCGGATCATCGCTGTGTCCCCTTCCTCCCAAGTCTGGCATCTGAACCCCTCGTGGCAGCAGCCCGACTGGGGACGGTCCCCCATTTAGAGACAGTGGCTGGCAGAGGGGGAGCAGAGGGGGAGGGAGACAGTGGCTGCCGGGGCCTGGGTGGGGACGGGACAGCCCGCCAGGGTGTGTCCCCACGACGACCTCAGAATCCCGAAACCACACGGTGACCCCCCCAGCTGGGCCGGGGCCCACGGACCTGCCCTTGATTTCGAAAGTCCCGGGGGTTCTGCCAGAGGAATTCCGGCCGACCGTGGCGGCTTTTGCTCCTCGGTGGCTGGGAATATGGGGAGATCACCCCCACCCCTCACATCATGGAAACCAGAGCCCCCAGCCCCCGGGCCGGCCGGGCAGACAGGGTCCTGGATCTGGGCCGGGTCCCCGGGGAGTGAGGGCCACGGCAGGCCTCAGGGCCCTGAGGGAAGGGGCCTGGGTGGAACCCCTGAGTCCTTCGCTGACCCGTCAGGGACCCTGTGGGCTGAGCAGCAGGGGCCCAGGGACCCAGGGACCCTCCGGAGCCCCTGCAGCGAGCCTCCTCCTCCCAGCTCCTCAATCAGCACACCCCCTGCGGAGATCGCCCCACATCACTGCCCCGGGGACCTCGATTCCTGTCCCAACACCGTCCCTGCGGTCCTGCCTGTCCCGGGCCCGGGCCCAGCCTGCGGGTCGGAGGGAGCCTGAGCCCAGAGGGCCGGGCCCACGGAGCCTCGCTTGCGTCTGAGAAACTAGAACCAGCTGACATGTGGGAGACATTAGCCCCTGTCCTGCCTGTGGGGTTGCGAAGGCCCCGGGGGAGTGTTCCCTCTGAGAGGTGGCTTTTCTGTGCAAGGGAAGCTGGCAGCGGCTCGGGGGAGGGGTGAAACTTGAGAAAAAGAGCAATAAACCCCCACGTTCACTCAGGGCTGGGGAGCAGAGCGGCCGTGAGGCAGGTTCCAGCGGCCCCTTCCTGCTGCCG
>NW_005355270.1:247679-251711 GCF_000412655.1 Myotis brandtii | reverse complement strand
GGGCCCGCAGGCTGGGTTCTGGGGTTCTCCGGCGATGGATGGAGGGCGGCTGGAGCAGGGGTCACCGGTGCCAGGTCAAGGGGTAAGAGGGTGGCTTCTGGGGTGGGGGAGGCAGCGAGATAAGGCTGGAGCCACCTCCTCTCGGGGTGTCCCTAACGGAGGACCCGCCACTGTGCCGGGTTACAGGGCAGCCAGGCTGTGCGGCCACCGGGGAGAGTGGTCAGGGCCGGACCACCAGGAGGACGTGGGGAAACCACCAGCCCCTGAGCTGCACATTCATGGGGGTCTGGGCCTCAGCTGGGAAAGCGGGAGGCAGGCTGGGGCCACCTGAAGGCTCAGGTCTGGCTGGGGCCACGTGGGGGCTGCTGGCAAGACCGGCTAAGCCAGCCCTGGCCTGTTCGGCTCAGGGGGTAGAGCTTCGGCCTGCGGAACAAAGGGTCCCGGGTTCGATTCCAGTCACGTGCACGTACCGCAGTTGCAGGCTCCTCCCCAGCTGGGGCCCTGGTAGGGGCGCCCCAGGAGGCAACCCATCGACGTGTCTCTCTCACATGGATGCTTCTCTCTGTCTTTCCCTCTCTCTCCCACTCCCTCTAAAAATCAATGGAAAAATACCCTCGGGTGAGGATTAAAAACAAACAAGCGAACAAGAAACTAGCTAATCCAGGTTCCCAGGGGGGGTTCCAGGAGGCAGGCCCAGGTGGAGGACAGCTGTCCCTCGGGCCACCGCCTCCCGAGAGGAGGTCGAAGCTGGCCGTCAGGCGAGCCCGTAGGGGCCAGGCCCGCTCCCCCCGGAGCCTCACTCCAGGTGGCAGGTGACCGCGGGGCAGGAATCAGAATCAGAAACAGAAGCTCGGGAGTCCAGCTCTGGCACCGGCCCCTCGAAGGCGGGCGGCTCGCCCATTTGCACGGAGCTTGAGCCGGCATGCACAGCTCCGCCAGCTCCCCCGAGGCTGCGGCTGCCGCGTTCCTGACCCTGACGCCGAGTGGGGAGGGGAGTGACCGCCCAGACGCGCGAGGAGAGGCTGCAAAGGAAACCGCAGGTCACAACAAACAAACAAAGGAGGAGAGAGAGTCCAGCCCGCAGAGGACAAACCCTCTGAAGCCCAGTGGCGTTCCCATCACCAGCGGAGCCGCAGGAACACACCACAGCCACCGGAGCGCACGCAAAACCGCTCTCGGGCGGGCGTTGACTATAGAATTCCCAGAAGGAGCTACTAAGTGAATGAGCCGGGAACAGAACAAACGCAGAAGAGAAGCTAAAACAGGAGAGAAAACACGGGAGCCAACTCGGGAGGGCGGGTCTCCGAGCGAGAGGCAGCGAGGACCGGGACGCCATGCTTCTCTGGAGAAAGGCCGGGCCTCGGGCTGGGAACCGAATGCTGAGCCGGCGGCATGGACACAGCCCGGAGCTCAGGCCTGTCTGGGAGGAGCGCAGCCCCAAGGATGAGCAAAGTGGAACTTGGGCGGCACTGGGCTGCGTGCCCACCACACCCCGTGCACAGAAGCGGAGCTTTCGGGCTCTGAGGGGACGACTGCGCCCAGAAGTGCGTCTGAGACCTGCAGAGGCCCGACCTCACAGACACCCGCTGCCCACGCGGCCGTGGCCAGGGGAGGGTTGGAGCACCAGCTCCAACAAAAGAAGCACAAGAACAGAAAGGGAGGAAGTCTCCAGGTCTGAAATCACCCGGAAACTGCAAGTTAAAGCACAGAGCTCCAAACACAAAGGCGACCGACAACTCAGAGTGAACAGAAAACCTACAGCCGGCCGTGTGGCTCAGGGCTGAGCGTCGACCTAGGAACCAAGAGATCGCAGTGCACGCCCCAGTCAGGGCACAGGCCTGGGTTGTGGGTTCGATCCCCAGTGGGGGGCGTGCAGGAGGCAGCTGGTCCATGATTCTCTCTCATCATTGATGTTTCTCCTCTCTCTCTCTCTCTCTCTCTCTCTCCCCCTCTCCCTTCCTCTCTGAAATCAATAAAAAAATATACTTTAAAGAAATACTACTCGTCATGATGACTGAGGTTTCTGGTGCCCCCAGCTGGCAGCTGTGCCTCAGGCCAGTGCCTCGCTCTGTCACCCGCGTGCAGCCCAGCGTCCCCTGAGCTGCAGAGCAGGGCCGGCTGAGCCAACGCCACGTCTGTGGTTCGAGAACAGGCCATCATCCTGGGCCCTGGGTTTTGGGTGCAGCTTCCGGAGGAACCACTGACAGTCTGGGTTTCCGGCTCACGCCCCGAAGTCCAGCCCACGTGCCTGGAGCCTGGGAGGCCAGCAGCTGCAGGCCAGGAGTTGGGGTGCAGACCCTGGCACTGGTGGGTGTGGTGGGAGCAAAGTTCAAGTGCCTTTTCGCTCTTGTTTGTAGACCTGTGACGGGCTCCCCGTCCTGGTGCAGGAGGCAATAGCAGCGCAGCCCTGAGCCGATCGCCTCTGAGCTGCGTCCTTCCGTCTGGATCCCCGTCCCTCCCCAGGGGTCAGCAGCCTCTTACTACCCCTCAGCCTGGTCCAGACAGCAACGCCCAGCCACCTACCCACCCTGGCCAGGAATGTGCTGATTGCTGATAACGCGGCCCCTCCTGGCAACCACTGCCTGACCAAAGGCCTCTGCACTGTCTTCCAGCCTCAGCTCGTCCCCGGGCACAAGGCAGCCAGGCCAGAGCAGCTGCGGGACCAGGAACCTGGGGACTGCGTCATGTGGACCTGCTGGTGGCTCTGGCCCCTGGTGGCCGTCTGCGCCGCTGACCAGTTTCTGGACCAGGCAAAGAGAATTATGCAGACCACACCTGTCATTGACGGGTAAGTGGCCTCCGTGGGCTGGGGCTGGGGCTGGGAGCTGGGAGCCGGGCCATGTGCCCCAGATGTGAGGCAGGCACCATCCTCCCTCTGCCTGGACTCCGTGTCTCTAGCTGTAACATGGGCCCTGCCCTTTGCTGGCCTTGGTTCTCTGTGGGGTCTCACAGGGCCCCCAAAGGCCTCCCCAGATGGGGGCCCACAGGGAATGGAGCAGGAGGCACGTGGCGAGGTCCCTGGGGCACCCGGGAGCCAGGTCCCAGCGCAGAGTGGGTGCTGGGCTGAGGGACATTGCAGGCCTGGCCGGGTCGTGCTCACTCAAGCCACCTGGCCTCGGCTTCCTCCCCTGACGCTGCAGGTGAGGGTGGCGTCCACCACAGGCCCCGGAGGCCTTGGCCCTCCTCCCTGAGACCCTTCCTCACGCCCCTTCCTTTTCCTGTGTCCACCTGGGTGACCCCAGCAGGGGTGGGGTCAGCTTGACCTCACTCGATGCTCAGAGGACCCCCCTAGTTCAAGCCCCCAACCAAGTCCCGGCGGTGCCCACGCCTGCACCCCAGACCCTGGTGCCACCTGTCACTCTTTCTCTGAGGTCAAAGTTAGCTGAGCAGCACCCATGCATCTGCCCCCTCCACCTCCCAGGGCATCGGCATTGCCCTCCCCCCGCCCAGCACCAAGGCCAGAGGGCTCTAGTCCCGCTCAACCCTGTCCCCACCCATGGCTGCAGCTGATCCCAGTGCCCCCAAGGCTCACACGGTCCCTGCTTGTCCTGCATCCGCACCCCCCTCAGCCCCCCAGGGCTAGTGGCAGACCTTTCCTGACCTGGGGGTGCACCCTGCACACGCCCCGGCCTGTCTGCTGCAACCCCCCCCCCCTCCCCACTGAAAGCAGGGACTGGGTCCCGTGCACTCACTGGCACCCTGGGGGTCTGGCAGTGTGAGCAGAGCCCCACCCCCCACCCCCCATGTGCTGGCTGCTCATTAATGTGCAGGCGTTACTACTTGGCAGAAGCCTCGGGGTTTGTTGGACAAGAGACTCTGCAAGGTAAGCAGAGAAAACCGGGGCGGGGGTGCAGAGAAGACAGTGAGCTGTGGGGGCCCCAGAGGAGGAGGGGTGCCAGGTGCCCCACTCTGCCTGCCCCCCCCCCGTCCTCCCTCCATCTCCTTCCTGGGCCTTGAGTCCCCTGCTCTCCTCTCTGCCTCTGAGGGGCCTGTGCAAGGTGCCGGCACACACAGGCACTCTGCCTGGGGGCT
>NW_005355270.1:244957-247567 GCF_000412655.1 Myotis brandtii | reverse complement strand
CTAGGACTAGGCTGACGGAATCAAAACCAATAATAGCGATTGCAGCCTGGCCGGGGTGGCTCAATGGTTGAGTGTCGACCAATGAACCAGGAGGTCAGTTCAATTCCCGGTCAGGGCATGTGCCCGGGTTGTGGGCTGGATCCCCAGTAGGGGGCGTGCAGGAGGCAGCCAATCCATGATTCTCTCTCCTCATTGATGCTTCTATCTCTCCCTCTCCCTTCCTCTCTGAAATCAACAAAAATATATTTTAAAAAAAATAGTGGATTGCAGGTCAGGGACCCAAATAAGTAGCTTCAACGTTAGAGGAATCCAGAGGGAGTTCTGAGGGTGTTGTGCCATATGCCAAGAACTTGGTGTGGCCACCAGTCCCCAGGCCCCCTCACGGTTTAAAGCGGCTGCAGCAGCTCCGGCCATCACATCTGCCTGCCGCCCTGCAGTAATAAAAGGGAAAGGGGAAAACCACGCCGTCTGTCAAGGACAGCTCTGGGGGGCTGTCACAGGGCAGAGTGAGTGACAGGGCCACCCCAGCTACCAGGGAGGGGGAAGTTTCTATTTCAATGGCCATGCGCCCGCGTGCCCATGTCACCAGGAAAAGGGGGAGAGTGGCCACC
This sequence comes from Myotis brandtii, assembly GCF_000412655.1. Taxonomy (NCBI): domain Eukaryota; kingdom Metazoa; phylum Chordata; class Mammalia; order Chiroptera; family Vespertilionidae; genus Myotis; species Myotis brandtii. The sequence continues at coordinate 246,956 of NW_005355270.1, read as the reverse complement.
AGCAGTGTCTCCAGCAACAGCTGCCCGAGGGTGCGTGTTGTTGGCACTCGGGAGCCTCACCTTCCCTCGAGTGGTCTCGCTGCCGCTGAGGACCGTGCCCGGACCACTAAGCCTCCTCCCCCACTTGGGGTTCCAGCGAAGGGTGGAGAGGCTGAGGGGCGGAGGGAAGACAAAGCCCTCCCTCGGGGTGGCAGCGGGAGGTGGGGCTGGGTTTCCCTCCGGGGCTGGGGGTCCCCAGGAAAGGAGCGCTGCCCCTCCAGAGGCCCTGCCCCAGGGACAGCGCCCAGAGCCGGACGTCCCCACCTCTGCAGGGAGGGAGTGACCTTGCCCACTCTCCACCACTCGGGCAGCCAAGGTGTCTGAGCCCCAGCCCCGTCCCTGTCGTGGCCATCACATCTCACCCTTCACAGAAGCCCTTGCCCCTCCCCAGAGAGCGGGGGGGGGGGCTGCCAGGGTCTGAGGTGGAGGTTGCAGAGGAAAGGGTGGCGTGAGGGGGGCCAGGACAAAGCCCCCTCCAGGCCCAGACTGTCCTCCCAGCTCCTTGTTACCAGATTAGGATCCAGTGGGCACCTGCCTAGATGTCCCATGTGTATACAGGCACATGTGTGGGTGTGTGTGCATGCCCGTGTGTGTGTGAGGTGTGTGCGTGCCCGTGTGTGTGTGGTGTGAGCATGCATGTGTGTGAGATGTGTGTGTGCCCGTGTGTGTGTGGTGTGAGCATGCACGTGTGTGAGTGTGTGTGCATGCCCATGTGTATGTGAGGTGTGTGCGTGCCCGTGTATGTGTGGTGTGAGCATGCACGTGTGTGAGTGTGTGTGCACACACTTGCTCACAGTGACTGGTGGGTCTGTCTGGGCCTGACACTCTGCGTTCTAATCAGCTCCCAGGGGCCTGTGTGGCTTGCACAGGAGCATGGGACACCTCGGATGGAAGGCCTATCCACTTAGGGCTCTCAGCGCAGGTTACCTGGCTCAGGTGTGCTCCGGGCATGAGTAGTCTGTGTCCCCTGGGGCCAGCCTTGGCCCTGAGTGTGTGAGAAGCAGGAATGAGAGAGGGGACAGAGGCCAGGGAGGGAGCTTGGAGCCCCAGGGTCAAGTGGCCACCGGGACCTGCCTCCTACCCCTCCTCCTGCCCCTCCAGGCACAACGACCTGCCGTGGCAGCTGCTGCTCAGGTTCAACAATGAGCTTCGGCAGAAGGACGCCAACCTGACCAGCCTGACGGGCACACACACCAACATCCCCAAGCTGAAGGCTGGTTTTGTGGGGGGCCAGGTACCGTCCGGCCAGCCCTGTGCTCACCCATCTTGGGGTCCACCCTCCTCCTCCCTTGGGTCCTGGCCAGTCTCCTTGGGGCCACAGACCTGGAGGGGACAGGCTGCGGGGACGGCTCCCAAGACTGGGGAGGGGGGACCAGACATTCACATGGGGGGGCGGCCTGGAGCCTCCGGTCCTAGCCCTGCCCCGTGGCCCCCAGTTCTGGTCTGCGTACACGCCCTGCGACACCCAGAACAAAGACGCTGTGAAGAGGACGCTGGAGCAGATTGACGTCATCCACCGCATGTGCCAGATGTACCCCGAGACCTTCCAGTGTGTCACCAGCAGCCAAGGTAGGTGCCGCCGGCCACCTCCCTGGCCCTACACCGCCCTCTAGTGAGCAGAGGCTGCTGGTGCAGCTCGGCCAGCCGTGCGGGGTATATGCGCCCCCTGGACGCCCAGGCACACCTGCCACCAGGTGCCCACAGCCCCGGCCGGATGCCTCTGCTCACAGGCATCCGAGAGGCCTTCCGGACGGGGAAGGTGGCCAGTCTGATCGGGGTGGAGGGCGGCCACTCCATCGACAGCAGCCTGGGCGTCCTGCGGGCACTCTACCACCTGGGCATGCGGTACCTGACCCTCACGCACAGCTGCAACACGCCCTGGTGAGTGACACCAGGGAGGCCCGGGCGGGGGGTGGGCTGGGGCCTAGGCTAGAGGGTGGCCGGGGCAAGCCCCCTGTGG
>NW_005355270.1:240785-244946 GCF_000412655.1 Myotis brandtii | reverse complement strand
CCCTCCAGGGCGGACAACTGGCTGGTGGACACCGGGGACCACGATGCCCAGAGCGGCGGCCTGTCGGACGACTTCGGGAAGGTGGGTGGCAGGGGCAAGCACCTCGGTTTCCCTCGCTTGCAAAACGGAGCGTCCCGGGCTGAGCATGTAGCTGGAACGCATTGGTCACCGCAGTGGCCCCAACCCTCCAGCCAGGGAGTGTTGGACACCTGGCCAGCAGGGGGCCCTCCCCAAACGCCTCCCCCTGCCTGCACCTCTCGGGGGGCAGCGGTGAGCCCCAGAGGCCTGTGCCAATAAAGTGCCCCCAGTGCAGCCCGCCTGGCCCATCGCCCCCTGACCGGGGTCCGGCGCTCCCGGCCCCTGAGCCCCGTGTCCCCTCAGAGCGTGGTGAGGGAGATGAACCGGCTGGGCATCATCATCGACCTGGCCCACGTGTCTGTGGCCACCATGAAGGCCGCCCTCAACCAGTCCCAGGCCCCCGTCATCTTCAGCCACTCCTCCGCCTTCGCGCTGTGCAAGCACCGGCGAAACGTGCCGGACGACGTGCTCCAGCTGGTGGTGAGGGCGGGGCGCTGCCCCGGGCGGTCCTGGGCCCCGGCGGTCCTCCCGGGCTCCAGTGCTGCCCCCAACCCTGTGCCCACGGCTCCTCTCTCTCTGAGCAGAAGCAGACGGGCAGCCTGGTGATGGTGAACTTCTACAATGACTACGTCGCCTGCAAAAGGGAGGCCAACCTGTCTCAAGTGGCAGGTAGGTGGGTGCGAGCGGACGCATGGCTGGGGGCAGGGCGCCTCTCCCAGGACCCACACCGCTGCCTCCCCCCAGACCACCTGGACCACATCAAGAAGGTGGCGGGAGCCGGAGCCGTGGGCTTCGGTGGGGACTTCGACGGTGTTACCAGGTGAGGACGGAGACTGTTCTGTGTGTGAGCTGGGGGTCGCGACCCCCAGGAACCTGTCAGGAGGGGCTGGAGGAGGGAAGTGTGTCCTGCAGGCCTTCCCAGCACCTCTCTCGCTCCGAAGGCCATCCCAAGGCACTCCCCGTGCCTCAGGATGGGCAGGTGGCTGGGGCCCCAGGACCCCGACCCCTGGCTGCACAGCCTGGTCCTCTCGGCCTTCATCTCAGGCTCCCGGTGGGGCTTGAGGACGTGTCCAAGTACCCAAACCTGGTCGCCGAGCTGCTCAGGAGGCAGTGGACGGAGGCGGAGGTCAGGGGCGCCCTGGCTGACAACCTGCTGAGGGTCTTCGAGGCGGTGGAGCAGGTGAGGCTTGTGGGCGCGCCTGCCCTCCCCAGCCGGTGGCAGCAGGCAGCCAACCCTGTCTGTCCCCAGGCCAGCAACCACGCCCGGGAACCCGAGGAGATGCCCATCGAGCAGAATTACCTGGACAGTTCCTGCCGGACGAGCTATGGCTACTCAGCGGCCCCCCGCCTCCACCTCCAGCCCGCGGCCCTGCTGGCCTCCCTCACCGCCCTCCTCCTCGGCCTGCGTCTCCTGTGACAGCCTGGGGACCAAGCCCCGGCACAGGGAACACTGGCCGTCGGGGCAGCCGACCCCAGGAACTGCTCCTGCGCACAAGGACTGGCCTGTCCTGCGTGGGCCCTGGGACCCCCGGGCCGTGCGCTGTGGGGGGCTCAGGCCAGGCCCACAGAGGCCCCTCAATAAAGGCACCGGCCCTTTGCGTCCTGAGGGTGTCATCCTGGAGGGCTCTCCCGCGTCCCGGGCACATCCTGGGAAAGGGCCCCTGGCTGGACGTCCAGGCACAGGAGGCCTGAGTGGTGGTAGGACAGGCCAGGAAGGACTCGGGTCTGACAGGGGCTTCGCGTGGACATGCGAGGGTCTTTAAACACAGCCCAGGCTGCAGTGCCACCGCCCCCCCTGCACTTGTACACTCCCACCTATACACCCACTTCCTCCTAATTATGCCTGCACACACGTGTGCGCACACATGCATGCACACACCCACATGCATGTACACACACCTACATACACCCACACACACTCACACACGTGCACGCACCCCCTTGGCTCAGCCTCCTGACAGATTGGAGGCGAGGCCAGCAGGCCTCTCCCGGGCCACCTGCAGGGTCTCCTCCCAGTGAACTTGGTCCTGCCCCCCCCCCGCCCCGCCCCCATCCCCTCCCGGGCCTGGGCAGAGCGCACACATCCGTGGGTCGGGAGGGGAACAGCACCTCCCGCTGGACATTCGGTGCCTGTGTCTTGAGATGAAAATTCTCGTGGGTGACAGACCCTGGCGGGGCCCCACCAGGTCAGAGCCCTCTCCAGGCCCGAGAACGTGCCCTCGACAGGGCAGGCTTTGACGCCGGGCGTGGGGCAACCCGACGGGCAGGAATTCCTCTGCTCAGGCGGCCCTGCCCAGCATGGCCCTGCGGACCCTGGCAGCCACTTGGGCAGCTGTGCTATTCGCTCCCCAGCCCCTGGGAGGAGGCATGAACCCCCCAGGCTGTGGGAGCAGCTGGGGGTCTCGTGGGCACGGCCCTGCCTCATCCCCAGCTAGCACCTCCCCCGGAGGATCCAAAGTGACCAGAAGGGACATGTGTGGGCACCTGCTCATCACCCCACTACGCCAGGGCTGTTTCTGGGGGGCTGTCAGGCGGTGCGAAGGGACCCTGGCGGCGTGAGAGGCTTTAATACTCGTCCTGAAATAGTCTCAACCACATTATGTTCAAAATTATTTCAAGGTAAAAACTCCAGATTCTGTCTGTCTGGGGCCTGAGAATCCGATTCCCTGGACCCGCCTGCTGTCCTCCCAGATCCCTCAGCCTCCTGCGTGGGGGGCCCGACGGCCACACTGAGGGGCCCACCTACGCCCCCCACCCCAAAGCCACTGAAGCAAACCTGGAGCAATGTTTCAATCAACGTTTATTTACAGTAGCATTATAGGAAAAGGGCACATACCCACCGCCTTCCATGAGCCACGGCCTCCCCGCCCCCTACCCGGGTCCCAGAAACCCAAAACCTCTGAACCCCCAGCACGCGGGCGCCCCGAAGGACACGGCCAGGGAGGAAGGCGAGGTCGGTATCGCAGGAGAAAGGCCAGGTCTCACCCAGCCCACGCCCCTTCGGCTGCCCAACGCCGCCCACTGCACAGACACCACGGCTCCGACGTCCAGGAAGAAGCAAGCGCAGGAGCCAAGGTGAAGGTGTGAGGAGACTGGTCGCCGGAGCCTCTGGGAAGGGCTGGTCGGCGGTCAGCTGTGCAGAGCCGGCCTGGCCGCACGCACCGCGCAGCTCCACCAGCTCCACAGAGGAGGACGCAGACCCAACGCTCCCCCCTGCCGCTTGCTCCTTGTATTTTGGCAAAAAAGAAACCCCAAAACACAAAAAAACCCAAAACAAACCAAACAGCTTCAGGAAAACAAAGTAAACTTCAGGACGTGAAGAACAGGAAGTGCAGCCGTCTCCTGGCCGTCCTAGCAGGTCATCGGGACGACCTGTCGCTCTGTCCTGGACACGCAGCCCCAGCAGGGGGGAGGGGGGGAGGCCCTCCCCCCAAGGGCGGCTCTCTGGGGTGTCAGCCACTCTGGCTTCCAAGGTCAAGGGTGTGAGCACAGGCAGGAGGGGCCATTGGAGGAGGCACTGCAGTTTAGTACCAGGAGATGTGATTGTGTGGCCGACGGCTCCTCAGCCAGGCCTGGCACAGACGGGGCTCCAAGGGGTCACCCCGCACCCCAGGCAGCAGGGGAGTGAGGACGTGCCCCAGAGTGGCCTGGACTTGGGGCCAGCTTCCCCCAGGGGCTCAGCCAGCAGCAGAGGGCAGGACCAGGCTGGAGGGGACAGGACCCCACCCCTGGACGTTCTGCAAAGGCCGCAGGGGACGTGTTTGCTGGGTGGCCCTCGAGGGTGTCCCCCACATATCCTGGGGCCGTGCCTGCGCCCGTGTCTGTCTAGGGGTGGGGGAGGCCTGCCCGCTGCTGGGAGGGCTCCAGGTACCGCCTGGCAAGGGGACCCCAACCCCCACTGCTGTTGGTCAGCAGCACACCTGCTATCACAGGCATCGCCACAGACTGGGGCACAGAGGGAGCCCACAGACCTTCCAGCTGCTTGGCCCAAAGTCACAGAAACCACCCACGAAAGTCAGAAGTTTGTGCAAACGCACCCGCCGCCCAGCCTAGGAGGACAGGAGGGTTCCAGGCCCAGCAGGC
>NW_005355270.1:238036-240225 GCF_000412655.1 Myotis brandtii | reverse complement strand
ATCACCCACCTGCGCGACAGCTGGTCCTCCTGGCTGCGCACGGAGCTCTCGCCCACGGCAGACGCGCCTTCGGGCAGCTGGCTGAGCTGGTCCAGCACCTCCAGGCCGTTCTCCTCCGCGATCTGCACGATGAGGCTGTCCACCTGCTCCTGTGGCGTGGTCAGCGTGGTGGCCGAGCTCATGGAGTCCTCCATCACCTGGGGGCCAGGCTCTGGGCAGTCAGGCCAAGCCGGGGAGCCCCCACCGCAGCCTCACAGGGGCCCCGGCCACACCACAGCCACCATCTCATTTCCTGCTCGCTCCCCACTCCCACTCTCTCCGGCCTCCGGGTGTCACGCAGGGAGTGTTTCCAGCCACCCCACCTGGAGATCGCTGGCCCCCTGCCCCAGGCCTCCTGTGCTCGCGCTGTGTGCTGTCGGGACCCTGACAAGGGGTCAGGGACACGGAGGTGGCCCCACCGGGGCTCAGCACAGAGGACACCTGCTAACGGGCAGCTGGCTGAGCTGGTCCAGCACCTCCAGGCCGTTCTCCTCCGCGATCTGCACGATGAGGCTGTCCACCTGCTCCTGTGGCGTGGTCAGCGTGGTGGCCGAGCTCATGGAGTCCTCCATCACCGAGGTGTGCACGTCCAGGTTCTGCACCTGCTGCTCAAACCTGTCCATCACCGCAGACACCTTCTGCAGGTCCATGCTGCTCAGCGCTCGGTCCAGGGCTTTGGTCACCTGCGCCATGTTCTTGGTCACCTGGCCCAGGAGGGAGTAAGGAGGCAACAGGACTGAGGAGGGGACATCCCACCAGGGACAGGCCCGAGCCCTCCTCCACCCAGGCCAGCGAGATCCAGCCCTGCCGAGCCAGCAGCCCCCGGGCCGCACAGGCCCTCCTGCGGGCGCCCAGGAAACGCCGCCACCAGTGGACACGAGACCGGCGTGGCCCGAGGGAAAGCCCGAGGACACCCGGCTCTAGGGCTATGCGCTCCTTGGTAGGCACTTGCTGTGCAGGGACTCCCCCGTCCACCCCGCAGACCCAAAGGGCCCTGGCATGACCCCTTCCAGCCCCAGCTCGTCCCCTGGACGTGGCCAGCAGGGGGAGCACCCACAGGTATGAGGCCGGGCCAGACACTCACCCCCTTCATGGTCACAGCTGTCTGCACCTTGGAGGCCACTGCGTCCACGCGAGACGCCATGCGCAGCCAGTTCACACCCTCATTCTTCTTGCGAATGGCATTCTCCGCGTACACACGGGCACACTCCACGTTCTTCTGCTGCAGGGCCTGAAATTTGGGGCCATGCCCACCCTGCTCAGGGGCCTGGCCTGGCCTCCAGCCCTGCCCTCACCCCACGAGGGGTTGCCTCCCCTCTGCCCAGGCTCTGGTGCCCGAGCTTCGTGGGGAAAAGCGGGCTCAGTGCAGGGGTCAGGAGCGACCGCCAGAAGCCCACTTCCTACACCATTTAGAAAAAACTCAAGTTCAGAACGGCGGGAATGAATAAAAGGCATGGACATCAAGGAAAAAGCATAGGCGATGCCTCATCTTTCTGCTCTGGGTGCCTGGGGGTGGGGGGCAGAAAAGGAGCCCCCCCCTTTTCTGTGGCCTTAGCAGCGGCCCCTCCCCTTCCCTGCGTGGAAGCCACAGCCACGAAGAGATGCCAGGAGCCCAGCTGGTGTGGCTCAGGGGTTAAGCGACAACCTATGAACCAGGAGGTCACGGTTCGATTCCCGGTCGGGGCACACGCCCAGGGTTGCAGGCTCGATCCCCAGTGTGGGGCGTGCAGGAGGCAGCGATCCATGATTCTCTCTCATCATTGAAGTTTCTATCTCTCTCCCTCTCCCTTCCTCTCTGAAATCAATAAAAATGCATTTAAAAAAAAGAAAGAACAAGAAAGAAGACCCAGAAGTAAGGACAGTGGCAGCGCCTCACCTTCTTCACCTTGGCCTGCTCCGCCTTCGAGTCCTTCTCCGCCTTCTTGGCCAGTTTCTCCAGCTGCTTCGCTGTGAACTGAGCAGAGGCGAGAGCCCTGGTCACACTGGCAAAGCCCTGCCCACCTAACAAGGTGCCTTCCACACGCGTGCTTGTGAACAAGTGCCCGCAGCCGGCCCTCCTGCCCATGGCAAAGCCCAGGTGACGAGCGACACCAGCAGCTGGCGCACATCACGCTGGCCGGCCCCGTTGTTCAGAACTAACCAGGATGTTA
>NW_005355270.1:236834-238018 GCF_000412655.1 Myotis brandtii | reverse complement strand
GGGAAGAGCAGCAGAGCTTGCCCCGGATTCACCAGAAGTGCAAACGGCACCCACACAGCAGGGACACTCAGATGCCCACACAGCCGCCTTCCGTGGGATTTTAAAGGACTTGAGGTCACAGTTTTAAAAGCCCAGTGGAACATCAAGGGAGGAGCCTCATGCCCAAGTGTTTCTTCAAGATAACACCTCTTTCACGGGTAAGCCCAAGTGACCCTTGCCCTCAGCTGCCACCAGGCAACTCAGTAACCCCCTTGTCATCAGTCGGGCTGAGCCTGGGCAGCGGTCACCAAGTGACAACCTGTCATTTGGTTGCGATTCACACCAACGTCCCCGCTCACCAACCAGCAGGGCGGGGTTGGGGCCAAGGGCCCTTCGGTACATACCTTCAGCTGGAACAGGGTATCTGCAAAGAGAGGAGACGGTTTGAGGATTTTAAGAAACGTGACGAGCAATACTGCCAACAAGCAGAGAGGGTCACTGGACTCTCCAGGCACACAGAGCTGGACCAAGCACAGGAGTGGCCGGCACTGCCGAGGGCTCGGGAAGACGGATGGGCCTGCAGCTCTGCTCCCGCCCGCGGTGGACACAGGGCCTGGGCGGCCGCAGGGCCTCCTGAGCCTCCGGTCCCTCAGGATGGCGCCAGCTGACCCCAAGGGTGAGTGTGCGGGCAGCGAGCGTGTGGCCCCAGTGAGAACTCAAGGTGGTGGCTGGTAATGAAAGCAACTTTGCAAAGGTCCCTTGGGATTCCTGCCGGGTTTAATAAGGCCGAGGACATGACAGTGTATTTTTTATAAGATGCTCTTTCCCTGAAAGCAAATGGATGGAAACAGCAGGGTGACGGCTCCTCCTCCGCCATCGGAGAGCAGAGCCTTCGAATCCGCCCAGGGGCCTCGCCATCCGCACCGAGGAGCCCAGGAGACCCGGGTGTGTTCTTGGCGAACCCGCTTGGCAGTGGACTTGCTCCTGACGCACCGAAGCCCAAGGGCCAGCGGACGCCAATAGGTCTTAAAGCTATGACAGCGGTTCCACTGCTCTGTGGGGAGGAACCTCAGAGGTTCACCGCACTAGCTCGGCGTGAAGACGCCCTCAAACCAGAGCGGGCAGACCTGTGGCTCTAGGAACCGCAGGGAACCTGACCGGGCGCCGTGGGCTTAGAGCAGGAGAGCAGGGTAGCCGGGTGCCCA
>NW_005355270.1:236352-236757 GCF_000412655.1 Myotis brandtii | reverse complement strand
CAGGGCAGGGCCGATGGAGAGGTTATGGCTCTACCCTGTCACACACAGAGCGGGGGGGGGGGGGGGGGGGGGGGGGGGGGGGGCTCCTCTTCTGAGGCCATTTGTACCCAATTCCTTCACACAGAGACGACATGGTTGCTGGCTCTCGCATGTCACAGAGGGGCCAGCCCTGAGCATCCAGCAGAGGTGGCAGCCCCTCCGTCGGCGTGTCCTCGGGGGGCGGGGGGGCCGCAGGCTGCCCCTCAATGTTCCCACCTGCAGGGGGTCCCGCCCGGGGCTGCTGGCCTGAGCTTTCCCATCTCTCTTCGCGGGGTTCGGGGCAGTCCTGCTTCCTTGTCCAGGGCCCTAAATGCCGAGCTCCCTCGCCGGGACCGGAGTTGGGGGTGAGGAGGGCGGGGATCGAAG
>NW_005355270.1:229084-235816 GCF_000412655.1 Myotis brandtii | reverse complement strand
GGCCGCACCTGCGGGAGCTGGGGGTGCTGGGCGCCCCCTCCTGCGCCTGAGTCCCGGTGACCGTGCCTCGGGAACCCTCTCTGCCATGGAAATATCCGGTTTAGGGAAATGGAGTCACCCAGGTCTTTCAAGCTGCCTCGTTCATTCTGAGCCAAAGAAGGCAACTGAAGAAGAACGCATGCATTGCCTCTAGAATAGATTCATGTCCAATTAACTATCCATATATTCCAGGTGAGGAGCAAATGGGGTGCACCCATTCAGGCCCAAAGGCTAAGGAAAGGTCGGTGGACAGTCTTTCCTCTAAGTCTGCAGAGGGCCCCTCTCGGAAGGAAGGGGCCGCCACGCAGCAGGTGCCGGCACGTGGAGTCAAAGGTAGGACCCACCCAAAAGGGGACAGAGCCCAGGTTGCAGCTTCAGGGAGTCTGGGGACGGGGTGAACAGGGATCCTGACAACAGGGTGGGCGGGTTTAGGATCTCTGTGTAAGAGGAAACAGGTTCAGTAAAGGTTGGGGGAGTTGCCAAGTGACACACGCCTAACAGGAGGGGCTCAGCACCTAGACACAGCGCTCACCGCTCCTGTCCCAGCGGGTGGAGGCACTGTCGTTCCTCAGCATCCGAGACTGGGCCCGCAGCTTGGAAGGCTGCCCCAGTCGGGAGCACAGTCACATATAAGAACAACTTCGGTGGGCAAAGGGCTGCGATCGCGTGGCAAATTTATTCACTTCGTCACAGTCCAGGGTGGGTAGGGGGTTGAGGCCACAGAAGCAGCCAGAAGATGAAGTCTTCTATCAGTTCTACCATGTGGGTTGTGGAAATGGAATTTTTAAAACAAGGGACGTGTGATGGGGTTGGTGCCCTGGAAAAAATGTCTCCAGAATAAAGGCTGTTTGGGGCAGCAAGACCTGTCAGAGGCCCATTGCTATTAGGTAGGAACTGATGAGCCACTGGCAGTGGGAATCACAAAGGATCCAGGAGGTAGGACCAGTGGAACCTGCTGAGTGATGAGAGGTGGGGACGGGAGCCAGGAGGGTGGGTGGCAGTGACCTTGAGATGGAGTAGTTGCTGGGTCAGGAGGAGCTGGGCTCAGGCAGGTTCAGATTTTAGCATCTGTTTGAAATGAGGGTGTTGAGCAGGGCCTGGACTTCAAATCCCAGTAGGAATCCTCCTTTGAAGATGGAAGACCACAGGAGGAGCCAGAGTCCTAGGGAGGCTTGGAGAATGCTGCCGGTCTATCGGGAGGCTTTTGGCTGCAAATCACAGAAAAGCCAACCAAAAGGGGCTTTACTGCCGAGGAACTCGATGTCTCCCACGTAAAGGGAGGGCACACGGGGCACAGCGGATGAGCCCAGCAGGGTGTGTGTGCCTACACTTTGCCGCCCTCGGGCTCCAGGTGTCACACACGGGCAGGACTGTCTGGTCCAGGAGAGGCATTGCATCGTGTGAACAAGAACCTTTTCGCAGTGGGCCTCAGCTGCCTGGCCCCTCCAGGATCGACTCATCTGCAGATTCCAGAGCTGGACTTCTGCAAGGGAAGGTGTGGGCAGGGGACTGCCTGTCATTTCAGGAAGGTGGAGAGAAGATGGACACAGAGGGGAAAGGTCAGAAGCTAGAGTGAGGACGGACACCCTGGCGGTGTGTCTTGGTGGGAGCGTCGTCCCACACACTGAAAGGTTGCGAGTCTGATTTTCGGTCAGGGCACATACATATGTTGCAGGTTTGATCTCCGGTACGGGAGGCAACTGATCGATGTTTCTCTCTCTCTCTTACCTTTCCCCTCTCTCTAAAAACTAATCAATAAACGTATCCTTGAGTGAGGATTTTAAAAAAAGGTGAGGCTAGAGTTTCAAGAAAGAAGTCAAAGAGTGTGGTTTCTCCAATAATGAGGCATCTCAGCAACAAGGGTCAAGCTACTGACACGTGGGACCTGGAGGGAGTCTCCACAGCCGGGCACCAGGTGCAGGAGCCACACGTAGAGACGATGGTGTTACCCTTCCATTTACATGAAACGCCCAGAAAAGGCAAACGTATAGAGGGAAGCCGGGCTGAGGGTGAGAAAGTGGGTGGCCACAAATGGGAACAAGAGATATTAAAACTGGATCGCGGGTTGCCTGCCTCTGAAAGTTAGCTAAAAATCCTTGAAGTGTATGTTTTATTTTATTTTTTTAAGTGTATACTTTAAACAGGTGGATGTTACGGTATGTAAATTATACCACAATAAAGCTGTTAAAAAAAAGAAAGGAAAATTAGTCAGCAGTGTTCAATGCTGCAGAGGCCGAGTAAAGCCAGACACGGCTGCGTGGAATGAGAGTGGCCGGTCTGTCTCGGTGGCCTGCAGGGAGCGAGTGGAGACAGTCTGCCAGGAAGAACATGGAATGAGGGCGCACACCTCTGCTTTTCACTTGAGAGGTTGAGACCTTGTGGAAGTCGGAGTCTCTTTAATTAACCTAACACCGTAACAGCTTCAGGGAAAGGGAGAGTTCCAAGTCAAGAATTCTGTGTATTACCCAAGTATTGAAAGTAAGCTTGACCACTATGGGACAGACACCAAAGGGCCTGCTGGCTGATGGGGAACAGGCCTGCGGGAGCTCTGTGGAGCGACGGAACGTTCTGCATCATGTTTGGGTGGTTACACTGGTGGGTGCAACTGTGAAAACTCACCCAGCTGAGCAGTTGAGAACTGTGCATATTATCTTGTGTGGACTACACCTCAAAAAACCATGGAACACAGGCGAGTCCTGGTCTCTGAGAGCTGCACCCAAATTCTTTAAGTCTAACTGGTGTGATGGATGGACATGGAGTCTGAGGTTTGCTGCAAAGTGAAGGTAGATGCACGGCTGCTGGTGTTTCCCCGAGACAAGCCCAGGCCGCCCACCGCGAGTTCCGAGTTCCGTGGTGTGTCCGTGATGCTCCTCCCACCTGGATGTGGCCTCGTCCCTCCCCCTAAATCGCTCTTGTAACCATCAGAATGTGGCAGAGGTGACTTCTGAGGCTGGGCCAGGACAGGCTCATTGGAAGGCTCGCTGGGGGCTGGAGCCCGGAGCCCGGAGCCCGGAGCCCCCCCCTGAAGTGAAGGTAGATGCACGGCTGCTGGTGTTTCCCCGAGACAAGCCCAGGCCGCCCACCGCGAGTTTCGAGTTCCGTGGTGTGTCCGTGATGCTCCTCCCACCTGGATGTGGCCTCGTCCCTCCCCCTAAATCGCTCTTGTAACCATCAGAATGTGGCAGAGGTGACTTCTGAGGCTGGGCCAGGACAGGCTCATTGGAAGGCTCGCTGGGGGCTGGAGCCTGGAGCCCGGAGCCCCGAGCTGCCCCCTGGTGGAGGTGCTGCAGTCAGCGGTCCCATCCCTGAGCCCTCCAGCCAGAGTCAAGCAGAAGCCAGTGTCGGTCAGCAGCCCTGTGAGTGGCCACCTTGAATGTCCTGCAAGGAGAATCATTCCATACGCAATTTTTAATCAACACATATTACTTTAAATTAAATATTCTTAACCCTTTAAGTAGTTGCAATATATGAAACACTTGTATAAAACAATGTGAAAAAATAAATTCCCCACTTGAAACTAAATGGAGAATAGGATGACAGGAAGTGCCCAGTGCAGGCTGTGGTCACTTGGTTACAATCCTCCAGGCTGGCTGCAGGGGTGAAGTTCGAGGGGGCTCTGGACCTGATCCCCGGGCTCCAGCATCTCCCTCTGCCATCAGCCTGGGGCAGGTGACTTAAACGTCCTGTGCCCCAGGTCCTTCATCTGTCAAGGGTAGGGACCCAGGACCTGCTTCAGAAGCTGGTCGTGGGTCGTTACTCTAGGGCAGTGGTCGGCAAACTCATTAGTCAACAGAGCCAAACATCAACAGTACAACGATTGAAATTTCTTTTGAGAGCCAAATTTTTTAAACTTAAACTATATAGGTAGGTACATTGTTATTAACTTAATTAGGGTATCCCTCAGGCTTAGGAAGAGCCACACTCAAGGGGCCAAAGAGCCGCAGTTTGCCGACCACGGCTCTAGGGCTCATTCCCGTGTGGCTAGGCCCGTGAGGTGTTGTGGGAACGGGGTGAACGGCCAGGCCGCCCTGGTGCAGGATGTGATGCTGTGAGTGCTGCTGACGCACACACACCTGCGCAGAGACCCCGGGGTGCTTTACCGGAGGCGTGAAGGGATGTGCCTCCAGCTGCACCCCCAGAGGTGCGGGCAGGGAAGGGCCTTCTGCTTTTTGTAACATTTGACAGACTCGGCATTTCACAAGTTTTATGTATTCCTTGTAAACTTAAGTTTAAGAAAATGTGGCCAACATCAGGAGTGTCCACTTGTGCAGCGTTCTGACTGATAAAGTTCTGTACAGAGAGCTGTTACCGGCTTTAGAATCCTTTGGAAATCGTGCTCCTGAAACTTCACCTGAGGCACACCTGCCTTTTCGAGGTTGTCTCCTGCCTGAGCTTTGACAGCCTGGTCCCCACGGCGGATGGCAGAAGTCTCCTTTCATCCTGGATAGAAGGTGTCTAGGTGAAGCTTTTGAACGTCCGTGCACGGCACACCTGCCTTTTCGAGGTTGTCTCCTGCCTGAGCCTTTGACAGCCTGGTCTCCACGGCGGATGGCAGAAGTCTCCTTTCATCCTGGAAAGAAGGTGTCTAGGTGAAGCTTTTGAACGTCCACGCAGAGTTCTGACTGCTTCCAACCTCACCTGTTTCTTTGTCCTGAACCACGAATCTAGTCCCTGTGCTTTGGCCGTCACACAGACATTGTCTGCTTCGCTGCAGGCTTACTAAATACCTGGATGTTTCCTTCCTTCTAGAGAAACCTGAGGCAAAGGTAACGTCAGGCAGGAACAAAGTTGTCATTCCAAAGATCATCATCACTTCGGCCTCAAATGAGACTCTCACCTGTGCCATCGGAAGCCCAGAGCAGAGGACCATTCACGAGGAGATGGAATGGGGCCCCTATGCCCGACACAGGAATCCCAGTACAATAGACGCCTATGCTTTACAGACTAAAGAATAAACGACCACCTGAGTCGCTGTCCTCACTCACTGTGCTCCGAGTCTCAGCCGTGATGACACAAGGGCCACCCTGCCCTGTGGGAAGCTGCAGGTGCCCCTTCAGATGAGAATCCCCCTGCCCCGCCCGTGACTACCATGGTCTCACCTTCCCCAGGGCTGCTGGCAGCTTGGCTGAGGGCAAGAGTGACTTAAAATTCGTTTGAATAAATCACCCCTCCCCCCCCACCACCACCGTTGGAACTGGCTGGCTGTGCAGTGATAAACAGACAGCAGGTGGCACCTCTCCCTTCTGTTCAACTCCCTCCCTCCCACTCTGAGGGAGCATGGGCTGTGGGGTGAGATGTCCCCGCAGGTAGAAAGAAGGTGGGGCTCTGAGCACAATAGACGCCTATGCTTTACAGACTAAAGAATAAACGACCACCTGAGTCGCTGTCCTCACTCACTGTGCTCCGAGTCTCAGCCGTGATGACACAAGGGCCACCCTGCCCTGTGGGAAGCTGCAGGTGCCCCTTCAGATGAGAATCCCCCTGCCCCGCCCGTGACTACCATGGTCTCACCTTCCCCAGGGCTGCTGGCAGCTTGGCTGAGGGCAAGAGTGACTTAAATTAGTTTGAATAAATCACCCCCCCGCCCCGCGTTGGAACTGGCTGGCTGTACAGTGATAGACAGCAAGCAGGTGGCACCTCTCCCTCTGTTCAACTCCCTCCCACTCTGAGGGAGCATGGGCTGTGGGGTGAGATGTCCCCGCAGGTAGAAAGAAGGTGGGGCTCTGAGCACTCAACTTGAAGGTGTCGCGTTCCACAGAGGGCTTAAGGGCTCCCCGCCTGGCTGCTCCAGGGCATTAAGAATCCAAAAGGAGAATGTGGAAGGGGGTGGGGGGCAGCCGTGCACATGGAACCTTGGAAGTGGCCCTGTCACAGCTGCCCGGGAAGAGGACAGCTGAGCTGGCACTCCCCATCTTTTTGGCTGTGAGGGCTCCCTATGGGGAGGGGCCACCCGGGGGACCCCTCAACTGTCCCACCTCACCAGCAGTGCTCAGGTGCAGAGAATGCCCCTCTGGCTGGTCTCACATTTAGTCTGGTGACACTGTTCGCTTCCTTAGTTCCTGGAATGGTCAGCAGGCTCTACACACAGTTCCTATTTCTCTGTCGACGAGGATTATGTTCTTTTAGTATTAAATAGTACAACTGACTTCCAACCAACCCATTTTGGTATAATCTGAGAAATAAATCTCATATTGACATCGTTTACTAATACGTTATTAGTATCGCTATTTATATTCAGTGTGTTTATGCATTCTGATTGTCACAACTAAATATACAGAAAAATCAAGCCCATACAAGTGTGGATTTGACCCGATAGGGTCAGGACGCCTACCCTTCTCCGTAAAGTTTCTTGTAACCATTACATTTGTATTATTGGACCTAGAAATTGCCCTCCTACCCCCACCCTGAGCATCTCACGTAATCTGAACACTATTTACCATGGTGCTCATTCCAGCCTCATTCTTAGCTTATGAATGAATGAAAAGGAGCTGGACTGCCCCAGGGTGGCCAGAGCGGGCGTTGGGGGCTGGGTGGAAAGGTGAAGGGAGTGGGGACAGATGGCAGCCGCTTCGGGACGAACTCGCGAAAATAAGGGCGACGAGCAGACGCTGAGACGGAGGAAGTCGCGGGGCCTCCGGCTGTGCCCTGGAAGCCGGGACAGGACGCCGCCCGGGCGACACGGAGCGACCCTGA
>NW_005355270.1:228690-228948 GCF_000412655.1 Myotis brandtii | reverse complement strand
AAGCTCCCAGGCAGGCTCCAGTGTGGGTGCAGGAGATGGGAGCGCCTCCGCGATTTCATCCCGTTTTTATAAAACGCGCGCTGTACTCCTGGAACTGCTGTGATATAAGAAAACTTAAAAGCTAGAACGAACTGTTCGTTTAACTGGAAATAAGATGATTCCCACGCATTAACTTAATTTCAAAGTTACACAATGTTCCTGACTTACGTTAACGTTACTTTAGCGCCGGCAGCGCGGTCCCAGCCCAGGCCTCCCGCT
>NW_005355270.1:218578-227607 GCF_000412655.1 Myotis brandtii | reverse complement strand
GGCACCGAGGAGCGTCCCCAGTCCCCGCTTGGCCCCCAGGCGTTAGCCAGCGGCGCGTTGCGGGCAGGGCTTGGTCAGCGAAGAGGCGGGGGCCAGGGAGGAGCTATTGGAATCCAGTTCTCCCCGGCGCCCGTGCTGCTGAGCCTCAGGGCGGAGGCTTGGTCAGCGAAGAGGCGGGGGCCAGGGAGGAGCTGTTGGAATCCAGTTCTCCCCGGGCGCCCGTGCTGCTGAGCCTCGGGGCGGAGTGCGCCCTCGGCCTGCCTGTGATGGACCGCCTAGGAGGGTGTGTTGGGTACCAGCTCTCTGCTCGGACAGAGACCCCAGAATGGGCTTTATTTCTCTCTCCCCTGACCCTCCAGAGGGGCGGCTGTTTAGCACAAGGTGGGCCAGGACTTAGTCACATGGTCACACCCAGCTGCAAGGGAGGCTGGGAAACAGCCACCCACGGGGGCTGCAGGCCCCTGGGCCGCCTTTCACAGCTCAGGGGAGGCAGTGAGGCCGGCGTGCAGGGGCAGGAGTCTCTGCCACAGACACATCCCCCCCACCCCCCACCCCTGGTCGATATTTCTGACGCTTTTGCCATGGGCGGAGCACACCTGAGGCCAGTGCCGCTCGGTAGACTTGCTGTGGCGATGGGACTGTTCTCTGAGTCGTCCAGTATGGTCTCCATGAGCCACTTGAGGCCATTGAACACTTCCCGTGTGGCTAGTGCCCCTGAGGAGGGGAACTTTCCATTTCAGCCACAGCTGGCTGGTGGTCACCTTGTCAGACAAGTCCACCTGGGCCGTGGGATTGGAAGGGCGCGTTGCCTGCCCAGTATCCGTCCCCCTTTTCTCATCTCACAAGCCCAAGTGTGTGGCTACCTTTCTGTCTGGTGAGACCTAAGTGGTGCAGAGAAAGTGTGAAATACCCATCTTCAGCTGCTCCATCCGCTGCCAGATCCCCGCACTAGCAGCACTCTCTCTCACAGCTGGGACGGTGCCGGAGCGTGAAGGAGTTCGAGAAGCTGAACCGCATCGGGGAGGGCACCTACGGCATCGTGTGTGAGTGGCCAGGTGGGAGGCCGGGCCTGGGGAAGCCCCGCAGTGGCTGTCAGGGCCGGAAGGAGCCGGGATGAAAGCCTGTGCGAGGGATTACCCACCTGAACAGCCGTCGTGGCTGCCGTGTAACCATGGGTGGCCCTGTTACAGTAGAAAGTGCAAAACTCGCCAAGAGCTCGCAGCAGCCGGACACTGCTGTGCATCCCACTGCTGAGTATCTCCACAGGCCGGCACAGTGCTGTGCGGAGCCATCTTTGTGCAAAATAAGGGTTCTTTGTAGATAAAGTACCTGATTGGTGTGAGAACATGGTAGCAACAGAGCTCCAAGCGGTGATCTGCACACCCGCTCAGGGGGACTTAGAGGGAGCTCTTTATAACTAGGCACCCTGTGCCCAGGCAGGTGAGGACTCCCCAGGAGCACGTGTCTAGTGGGGCCATGGGTGTTGGGTTGCAACTGGGCTCCTGGTTGTCAGAGAGAAAGGGAGCCCCAGGCGTCAGGAAGAGGCCGTGTGGTACAAGGGCGTGCGCTCGGGAGCGGGGTGCATTCCACCACGGATGAGTTTCCTCCCAGATCGGGCCCGGGACACCCAGACGGACGAGATTGTCGCCCTGAAGAAAGTGCGGATGGACAAGGAGAAGGATGGTGAGCAGGGCAGGGACGCCAGCTCAGAGTGGGCGGGGCAGAAAGGTGCAGGTTGACTGAGGCTCCCTGAGGACTGGACCCCGGTACTGAGTGCCCGGCGGCCCTCCGGGAGTGTCTGCGTGGTGGTTGGAGGGGCTGCTCTGTGAGGGCCCCAGCTCGTCACCCCCACCCTCTGGGCTGCAGTCCTCCGTCTCCCTCCTCATCTTTCTCAGCTCTCACCCCCCACAGGGCCTTCCCCTCCCAGGCCCGGAGGCAGCCCCTGTGCGCACATCCCTCCCCTCCCTGGCTGTTGCGGGGGCAGGGCTCTGGGCTGCCGCGGGGGCAGGGCTCTGGGGTGCTCACAGCCGTCAGTGCGGAGAGCTGCTGCTTTGCATCTGACGCAGGAAGGACGGCCTCGGTTCTCCTGAGCTAGCACTGGGGCCCTGACTGTAGGGCAGGGTGCAGGGGTCCTGTCTGCGGGTGGGCTTGCTGAGCGTGTCCGGTTGCAGGGGTCCCCATCAGCAGCCTTCGGGAGATCACGCTGCTCCTTCGCCTCCGCCATCCAAATATCGTGGAGCTGAAGGAGGTGGTGGTGGGGAACCACCTGGAGAGGTGAGCATTCTGGCCTCGCACGGGCCCTGCCCTGCCCTCTGCCAGCACCCCAAGCGAGGAGGTTGAGGTGGCCTGCGTGCTCCTCTTGCTTCTTCCAGCATCTTCCTGGTGATGGGCTACTGTGAGCAGGACCTGGCCAGCCTTCTGGAGAACATGCCAACGCCCTTCTCAGAGGCCCAGGTGCGAGGGGGGGGGGGGCCTGAGGGCTCTTTACGGGTCCTTGTCCAACACATTGGTGCCCGACAGGGCCCGCCCTGACCTCCTGGCCCTCTGCGCAGGTCAAGTGCATCGTGCTGCAGGTGCTGCGGGGTCTCCAGTACCTACACCAGAACTTCATCATCCACAGGTGGGGGCTCCGGGGGCCAGAGGGGCTCAGTCTCGGGGACCTGGGTCTGGATGGGGGCAGGGCCTCAGGTGCTGGGATGGCATCAGCCTGGAGGAGGGTGGGGTCTTGGGCGTTGTGCTGGCTGTTGACCCTGTACTGACCCCGGCTTCCAGTGCGCCGTTGCCCAGAGTCCAGGAGAGGAGCAGGAGCAGACAGGCTCGGTGCAGTGGGTTGTCTGGATGCTCCTGGGGAAGCATCAGGACCAAATAACACCTCCTGCTCTGAGGTGTGAGTGTTGTCCAGGCTCTGAGAAGTCCCGCAGTGGAGAGCCTGCCTGGGGTCTGGTGACACAGGCCAGGAAAGGCCCAGGCTTGGGGGGGTGGGGGGGGACGGGACCGTCTGAGCCCAGAGCAGGACTCCGCAGGCAGCAGCTCCCTGTGCCCTGGGCAGGGAGCGAGGGCAGGACTGGAAGTTGGATGTGGGCGCGAGGCCTGGCTCTGCCACTTCTCAGAGCCCTGAGCGCTCGGGTGTCCAGCTGCCTTTTCCGCCTGCCCTGCTCATTGAATACGTTCACGCAGGAGATGTGTGGGAGAGCGTTGCGAGTGTTACCGTGGTGATGACAAGACTACCGGTGGCGGTCACTTCCTGGGACCCTGACGTTCCCTTTCTGTCACAGGGACCTGAAGGTTTCCAACTTGCTCATGACCGATAAGGGTTGCGTGAAGACAGGTGGGTGCGGGTGCTGGCTCTGAGGTAGGTGTCTCTGTGCCTGCCACCTTGCTGGGGGCCGGGGGAGGGCAGATCTGTCCTTACAAGCTCCCTGAAGGCTATGAGCTGGCCCCTCACTGGGTGACACACCTCCCTCCTGTCTGCCTGCCTCTGTCACAGCGGATTTCGGCCTGGCCCGGGCCTATGGCATCCCCGTGAAGCCAATGACGCCCAAGGTGGTCACTCTGTGGTGAGTCCCTGGGACTGGGTGTGCCTGGTGGAGGGGAGTGTTGGGGTGTCCCTGCCGGCCTTTGAGCTGCACACACTTGGAGGCTGGGTCTGGGGCAGCTCCCCGGCAGCAGGACACCCAGCCTGGCTCTGTGTCAGGAAGGCGGTTGCTACCCTGCCTGCAGGACGGTGGTCCACGTGGCTGACTGTAGCTGCTCACTACGTGTCCAGAGGCAGCTCAGGGGCATGGTTAAAGGGAAGACACTGGAGTCGGATGCCTCCTGCCATGTTACTCAGCCCCGTCTATGAGACGCGGACAGTAGGCCTGCCCGAGGACCCAGTGCTGTCTGGGATGCACACAGGAGCTGTCCAGCAAGGGCAGCTGTTTCCAGGTGCTGCTCGCGTGGGCAGAGCTTCCCAGGAAGGCGGGCTTGGTGGTGTCGGCAGTCCTGCTGCCCGGGACGTCTCGGGCTCCCGGAAAGACTGGTGGCCGGTGGGTGGGCTGCACAGATCCGCTGTGTCCTGTGGCCGCCCAGGAGCACCGGGCGTGAGGTGGGCGCTTCTGTTTGCAGGTACCGAGCCCCGGAGCTGCTGCTGGGCACCACCACGCAGACCACCAGCATCGACATGTGGTGAGGGCGGAGGTCGTGTGGGCGCCGTCTGGGGAGATGGGGCTGGCATCTGCTCCCAGCTCAGGGAGGTGGCCTGCGCCTGGGATCCCCAAGGGAAGCCCCCAGCACTGCGGTCCACAGGAGGCCCTGCCCTGCAGTCACCAGAGGCCTGCTGGGCCCATCTTGTGGCCACTCCATGTCACCTCTGGAGCTCCAGCCCCTCCCAGGGCCGCGTCAGGGTGGTGCTAACAGGTGAGGTGAGGCACTGCTCTGCTCTGCAGGGCCATGGGCTGCGTCCTGGCCGAGCTGCTGGCCCACAAGCCCCTTCTCCCGGGCACATCTGAGATCCACCAGGTGGACCTGATCGTACAGCTGCTGGGGACACCCAGTGAGAACATCTGGCCGGTGAGCATCCAGCCTCCGCCCTCCCCCTCCCTGCTCCCCTCCTGCCCCCGCTGGGCCTGCCCCTGCAGCTCTGCTCCCATCCGCAGGGCTTCTCCCGGCTGCCACTGGTCAGCCAGTACAGCCTGCGGAAGCAGCCCTACAACAACCTGAAGCACCGGTTCCCGTGGCTCTCAGAGGCCGGCCTGCGCCTGCTGAACCTGCTCTTCATGTACGACCCCAAGAAAAGGTGCTGACCACGGGCAGGGGGGCGCCTGCACCCTGAGCCCTTTGAAGAGGGCTTCTCAGAACACAGGCCGTGCCGCCACCAAGGGGTCCCTCCCAGACACATGTGTGGCGAGCCAGGTGCCCAGTTCTGTGGTCTCTGTCCACTCAGATCACGGAGCCCATTGTGAGGTTCCCATCACTTTCTGGGCCCCAGCCCCCTTCCCACCCACCTTCTGTTCTTGGGAGATGGGAACCAGGGCTGCCGGGTCAGGCAGCTGTGAGGGGGACCAGCCTGAGCAAGGTGTGCTCACGGCAGACTGTCCCTCCCCCAGGGCGACGGCCGGGGACTGCCTGGAGAGCTCCTACTTCAAGGAGAAGCCCCTGCGTGAGTCCCCAAGACCCTCAGGCTCCGTCTGCAGAGCTCTTGGCTGGTGGCCTTTTTCTCGGGGGGGTGGGGGGCGCTGCTGAGACGGCCTCAGAGTTCTTCAAGCCCCAGCCCATGATGTGGGGGTGGGGGGCACTCCCAGCCCAGACCCATCCAGGTGGCCTGCTGGCCCTGAATGGGCAGCCGCTGGACACTGGGCACACATACTGTCTGCAGGTCATAGGGGAGCAGAGGGAGGTGGCGGGGGGGCTCCAGGGACCTGAGGTGAATGCCAAGTGCCCCCAGTGCTGACACCCCCTCCCGCAGCCTGTGAGCCGGAGCTCATGCCCACCTTCCCTCACCACCGCAACAAGCGGGCTGCTCCCACTGTGTCCGAGAGCCAGAGCAAGCGCTGCAGGCCCTGACGCGAAGCCCCCGCCGGCCAGGCTGACGGCTCCCGAGATCCAGCTGGACCCTTGGCCAGGACTCACCAGCTGCTTCAGCTGACCGCTCTGATTCCTGCCTCCTCACCCACCACTGCCCCAGAACAGCAGGGTGTGCACTGGTGATGTGGATGTGGGCACCCTGAGCCGGGCCCCACCTGAGCTGTGGTGGCCCCACCTGGGGCCCTACTAGGTTCTGCCCATTGCCACGCCGTGGGCTCCTAGCAGCTCTGGAAGCACCCACCGGGCTCATCTTGGGGGTGTTGCTGGCTAGGGGTGTGTGGAGGGGTTGGGTGTGGGTTGGATCCGGGTCTAGGCCATGACCACTCGGAGACACCAGAGCAAATGCCCTCCTGGGGGCAGAGCCCCAGGGGAGGGTACGGTTGGTGCTACAGGAACTGAGATAAAAGCTTTCCTGACAGACGCAGGCAGTTCTGTGTCCTTTAATGTGTGGAGGTTCTGTCCTATGACAAGTACTGGGAAAGGGGTGGGGCGGACGGGGGCCGGTAAGGAGAGGCTGCACAGGGGGTGGCACCTGCACCGAGGGCTGTGGCAGGCACAGATGTTTACCATTGGGCCTGGGGTGGGCTTCATGGGAAGCCTGGGGGCTGTGCCCAGAAGTGACTGACAGCCGGTCCAGGCTCCATCGGCCCCGCCTGCTGCTGCCTGCTCTCCAGAGCTCGGGCACCGCCTCTCCAGTTTGAGATCAGATCATCTCTCCTCCATCCATGACCCAGCTTCCTGCACAGCTATGACCAGGGCACATGTCCAGCCAGTGCTGGCCTGTGACACCCAGTGAGGGGCCAGGTCTCCACAGCCCGGTCAGCCACGCACCTGGCAGAGCCCTCTGGACACCTGGGTGGGGTGCCCCCCGGACACCTGGAGGGAGGCAACATGTCCCAAATGGGAACTGCAGGGAGCATCGGGCTCCAGGCGGACCATGGGGCCCACAGTGGGGAGGGGGCGGTCCTTCATGGGGACAGGCCCGGGTGCCTTGACTCGGTCATGTGGGCTAGGCCCTTCCACGCAGCACGGTCAGGCATGGGTCTGAGGGTGGGTCTGGGTAAGGGGAACGTTCCATGGGAGGCAAGACCCCGTCCACCTGTGGAGCCTGGGCTCTTCTGTCCAGGGCAGCAGTGGCCGAGGCTGAGAAGGGACAAGGGCAGAGAAGCACCACGGAAACACTGGGGAAGCCCTTGACCAGGGGCCTGGCTGGGCCTAAGGCCGGGCCCCAGGGCTGTCGTAGAGCAGGGTGTCCACCTCTGCGCGCTGCAGCCACAGGCGCTGGTGGGCGTCGCCAAGCAGTGCGCGGAGCTCGTGGCCCAGACGGCAGGCGGGCAGGGCCGCGCAGTGGGCAGTGTGCAGCTGGCGGCATGTGTCGCAGCAGCGCGTGGGCAGGACCCCAGGGGCCAGGCAGCTGTGCACCTGGTAGCCAGGGGGCTCGGCGATGGGCCTCTGCACGTGCTGGGGGCTGGGGCTCCCAGGGGCTGGGGGAGCAGCCAGGTCCCCGGGCCGACTCAGCAGCTCTCGGCGCAGGGAAAGGAAAGAGAAGGCCTCGGGCTCCGGCTCTTCCTCCTCCAGGGCCCCGTAGGGCGGACTGCGGGGCGGACTGCTGACCCGCTGCAGTGCCTCCCCCTCCTCCATGGGCTCCCAGGCCTCCCCCTGAGGGCCCCACAGTTTGGCACTCTGCTCCCAAGGCAGCGGCCGGTAGGCCGGCTCCACGGAGGGGGAGCCTGGGCCTGGAGAGGGCCCTCCGTACAGGCTGGCGTCGTCTGAGTCCGAGTCCGAATCCTCCTGCAGGTCCCGGTACAGGTCCAGCTGGGCCCGGAAGACGGCAGGGGAGCCCCGGGGGGGCAGGGGCGGCGGCTCCTCTTCCCGGGCCAGCCGCTGCTGCAGCCAGGCCACGCAGGAGGCCACGTCCCCGCTGGCCCTCCGTGCCTGCAGCAGCTCCTCGGCCGGCAGCACACTGGTGCCCAGCTGTGCCAGCACCTCGCCCAGGATCTCACACTCGAGCCGCAGGGCGAAGCAGCCCAGGGCCACCTGCACCAGCTGGTGGGCAGGGGGCAGGGCAGCCACCGTGAGGCAGTGGTCGTCCCTGGGCACGTAGCCCATCTTCTGGAAGCTCTGGATGAGGAGGTCCTCGGACAGCGCACCCTTCAGCACGTGCACGTAGCCCCCTGAGAAGGTCTGCAAAGGGGGCCCGGTTAGCAGCAGCCCGGCCCGCACTCCGCCCTGGCCACTCGGCCACACCCACTCCGGATGGCCGCCTGGTGCCAGTGACTCAGCGACTAGGGCAGCCCCCTCACCACAGTAAGAAACGCGTACGTTCTCCGGTTCAGAGGTCAGAACACAATAGAGCCCCCACACTGAGAAATCCACTGCCTTCCGGGCTCCAGGTGGGTAAGGGCTTCACGGACGGCGGGGTTGTGTGCACGACAAGAAAACCTGCTGGGATGGCGACCTGCTGGGTCCCTCTGCAGCTCCAAAACCCACAGCCCTGGGACCGTGAGCCCTGCTCGGCTCACAGCGGTGCCAGCGCCTCGCAGCCAGGAGGAGGCAGAACCAGACCTCCCCCAGGTCTGCCCAACGCCAAGGCCCAGGAGCGCCTCAAGGGCAGGCCTGTTTTCTGCTCTCAGCCTCCCCTGGGGCTGGCCCTGCACGCCCCACCCTCCACCCTACCCTCTGAATGGATGAATGGAAGTCCTAGAGCCTCAGACCAGCTTGTGTCCTCTGTGAGCAGTGGGTTCCAGAGCTCCTCTCCCCAGAAAGGCTGCCGCTGCCATGACAACCGGTGGAGGCCACTCGCCCACGTGCCCAGTGACATCATCACCTCCCTGCACTTCCGAATTAAGCACCAGCGCCTGCCCCCTTCTGCCGGCGGCTGCTCATCTACAGGGGCCAGGCCAGCCCCCAGCACAACCGCCCTACCTGGGCCAGGGGTGAGCTAGGCGCATGCCCAGTCTGCCCCCCCTCCCCCAGCCCCTGCCTGCTTTCACAGGGCACAGCCCCCTGGCTTCATTCTCTATCAAGGGGATCAGCCCACATCCTGGAGGAATGAGGGCGACCGTGGAAACTCGAGTCCTTCCCGTGGGCTTGTCCGAGGATTTTTATGGCACCTGGGGCCGCCAGGCGGCTTTGGGGAGGGCAGTGAGGAAGCTTTAAGGGGCAGGAGCCACCCAGGAGGCAGGCACCCTGGGGGTGGTCTCCACCCACCCCTTGTTCTCAGCGCTGGGAGTGCCCACGGGGCTCTCGGCCCAGAGCTGACCCAACACACGCAGGACCCCTCAGCGCGCCCTGCCCCCCGAGACCAGGGGCTGAGGACCCCAGAAACCCCTCCCCCCAACGCCTGGTCAAGAAAGCGCCATCCTCGTCGCCGGCGCCTACCTTGATGGTGGTGAACTCCTTCCTCCAGGGCAGCAGGTACAGGTGCACGGCCGCCAGCTCCAGCAGCTCGAAGGCGCGGGCCA
>NW_005355270.1:212661-217676 GCF_000412655.1 Myotis brandtii | reverse complement strand
GGCAGCGGCCTCCAGCCCACGGGGATCCTGACAGGACGGCGGCCCCAGGTGCCCACGGGCTGGCTGGGCTCAGACCCAGGCCCCTCGCCATAGTATGTGGGCGGCGAAGGGACTTCACTCTCCGTGGCTGTTGCAAACCTGCAGAAGCCCTAGAACACGATCTGGCCCGATAAATGCCAGCTGTTCCTGTTTTTGTAAGAGCTTTTCCTGAAGAACCTAGCACTGCTCCCCCGCCCAGCACCTGCTGTGCTGGGGCCCTGCCCCCCACCCCTGTAGCCTCGAGGGTGCTGGGGGGGGGGTCCTCCTTCACTGACAGGTGCTGCCCATGGCTGGGCCCAGACACCTGCCCTCTCCTCTCCTGAAGTCGGAGGTGCCACTGCTCAGGGTGCCCCCGTGTGCTTCACCTGGAGTACAAAACAGTGTTCTGCCCAGGTGTGACCTCCAACCCTGTTACCCACCAGGCAGGCCCTGCAGAGCATCCTGTCCCAGGGGCCCACCCCAGGCTGTCCCACTCCTGCAAAGCGGGCGTGGGGGGCAGGCCTGGTGTCGTGGACCTCATCGGTCTCTGGGAGTCGGGCTCTTGCTGGTCAGTAGAGCGGGTGCTGTCCTGCCTAGGCCTCTGCCCACAGGAGTGGGGAGCAAGCAAGCTACACGGAGGGAGACATCAGTGACCTCTTTATTTTCAGCAGGTCAGTGGCTACTGGGGGCACGTAGAGTCAGAGCAGGCCTCAGCTTCCCACCCACCCAGAGGGGATGTGCAGGGGCAGGAACTTGCCAGGGGGTGTTCAATGCCCACTGCCATGGGGGGGGGTGTGGCTCAGAGTCCGCAGGCGTGGGCAGGTCCCCCGGGGACGCCTGGGCCTCCAGGGGAGAGGAGTGGTCGTGTCCAATAAATAAACAGGCAGTTTCAAACCACTGGGCCCCGGCCTCCAGGGCAGGGGCTGACAGGCTCTCTTCTTGATTCAGACAAGAAACTGGCTCAGGAGCTGTCACGGGGGCAGAAGGCCCATGCCCTGGCTCTGCCCTTGTGCCCCCCAGGGGAACCCACAGCTCTCTCGGGAGAGCAAGGGGGCCTCTCGGAGGCCGAAACAGGGAAGAGAAGGGCCTGGCTCCGCTGGGCCCCGACCTGCCAGGAGCAGCTCCTCGGGCAGATGTAGGGTAGGATGTGGCGGAAGCTGCAGCGCCCGCCCGGTGAGGTGTCCCATCTCCTCTACTTGCCCAGGGCCCCCCGGGGCAGCAGCTCCACATAGCTCAGGGCGCTCTGCAGGGACGTCAGGCAGTAGCCCCCCTCTCCAATCAGATACCTGTGGGACAGCGTCTGTCACTGAAGGAGGCCCCGGAGTTCTAGAAGGGGCACCTGCCCTTGGGGGGCAGGACCAGGGGCTGTCAGGGAGGCTGGGTGGGGGGACAGCCCACTCCCCAGGTAGATGCTGCTCAGAGCTTGCCCCACTGTCCCCCACCCCCAATCGAGGGGTGTGCTGAGCGAGGGGTGTGCTGAGCGAGGGGTGGCAGAGAGAGGCTCGGGGAGGGGTCAAAGGCCATGTGTACGGTGCCTGCCCGGCTCCCCAGCCGGGGCCCTACCCCTCGTGGATGAACTCCTCCAGAGCAGCGCACTCCGACACCAGCTGGGGGAGGCCGCTTCTCAGCACCACGAAGGACAGGATGGGCAGGAGGTCGTCGGCACCGCTGTTGACAGAGGCAGGCTGGCCCGAGGCTCTGGGGGCCCATGGGGCTGCTCCATCCCCAAACTGCGAAGCCCCAGCTCAGCCCCCGGTGTGGTCCTGCGTTTACTGCTGCTCTCTCTGCACCCATCCGCCCAGAGCACCTAGGAGCAGCTGGGCCAGCCCCAAACAAGCCCCACGGGGGCAGGTGGGGCAGCTTTAACCGCATAAGCTTGCCCCAGCCTGGGGAGCAGGAGATGGAGGGGAAGGCCCAGGTCCCGGGCAGCCTGCTCACTCCTGAAATCACGTGTCACTCAGCTGAGCATACAGGCCTGACCCTCTGTGAGAGGAGTCTGAGCTGAGAGGGGAGTGAGGCCCGGTGGGCTCCCCAGAACCTCAACCCCAGAGCCCCATGACCAGTGCTCTCTGGGGAGAACAAGAGGGCAGACTGTGGCTTGCGTCTAATAGGAAGGCCTCTCACACCATGGGCTCCTGCTCGTGCCTTGCCCCCATGTCCCGTGGGCACCGCACAGCTGCAGGGACACAGGCAGGTGCCCACAGAGACAGCTATAGGGCTACAGCCAGGCTAACACTTCCAGTCCTGGAGCTGAGCCACTGCAGGGACTCGCTTGGAACCAGATGACAAACTGGTGAAGGGGGCCTGTGGAGCCAGCTGAAAGCCCTGCGACCCTGCACTGAGGCCCAGCACCCTGGCCCTGGGGTGGGTGGGGGTGACACTGTCTCCCACTTTTCTGCCAACCTCACACTCAGCTCTGATTTCTACCTGCCCGTCACCTGCAGGCCCCTGGGTGTGGGGAGGTGCCACAGCCTGCCCACCAGGCTGCAATGATCCGTGCCTTCAGGGTGACCCTGGTCCCAGGGGCAGGGTGGCAGGAGGCAGCGCCCCTGCAGGGGCTATGCTATGGGAACGCCAGTCCCAGATGGGCAGCAGAACAGGCTGCAGGCCACAGGCAGGACCAGGCATGAGCCCCCGGCTGCAGCACCTGGGGAGGTGGGGCAGGGACGATGCAGGAACCCCAGGGCTGGGCTCAGGGCAGGGAGCAGGCTCTTCACTAAGCTCAGGCAGCTTCCCCCAGGTGTGCATGGAGGGACGAAGCACATGCATCTGGGGTGAGCAACCCTGAATATCATCAGATTAGCCAGAGGGTCCCTGGCCATCATGCACCCAGGCCGTGCCCCCCCCTGGACTCACATGGCAGCCGCGCCAGGCTGTGGTCTCGCCTCGGGTGCAGGCTCCTGGGCACAGTAGTAGCCTTCAGCACAGGCACAGATGACCCGCAGGGCCCGCACTGCAGCACAGAAGCCAGGTTTGGGGTGAGGGCAGGGGCAGCCAGAAGAGCCCCAGCACTGCCCCACACCCATCGTGTGGGTGATCCCTCCCGTGGGCATCGTGCTCACACCACTCATGTCCCATGGGCCACACCCCGTTCGCCAGGAGGAGGACTCGCAGCTCAGACAAGGCACACAGGCCAGGTCGCCAGCTGGGACAGGACCATGGCTGGTGTGACCCCGCCCCCTCCGCCCTCCTCCCCAAGGCTGGTGTGACCACGCCCCCTCTCACCAATGCAGTCCAGCTTCTTCTGGGGGCAGCACTCCAGGACCAGCAGCCCCAGCTCCTGGGCAGCAGCGCCGTAGGGGTAGGTGCCGGCTCCTGAGGCCTCAGGGTCCCGAGGGAGCAGTTTAGGGGGGATGCCGAGGGCTGCTGGGGGTGCATTACTGTAGAGCTCCATGCTCCTGCTCAGGGCAGCCTCCCGGGGGCGGTACACACTCCTGCGGCGGAGAGAGGCCAGGCTCGGCTGCCCAAGGGACCCTGCCCGGGACAGGCAGGGTGGGGCGAGCTGGCCCTGCCCCCAGTCCCAGGAGGGTGGACGCGCCACCACCACGGGCAAAGCTGAGGATGCCTCGGAGGAAAGCACAGGAAGCAGTCACAGCTGTGGCCGGGATGGGGAGGGCGGTGACACACGGGAGCCTGGAGGGGCCTGGGGCTGGGACGCACCTGTAGAGGGCCAGCAGCAGGGGCCACAGTGGGGAGAAGAAGGGCTCCTCGATGCAGGCCAGGCAGCGGTCCTTGGAGACGGCCGTGTTGAGGCCTTCGAAAGCCAGGAGGGTCAGCGAGAGCAGCCTGTCTGCCGGGGCAGAGCGGACACACGGCACTGTGGGCCAGCTGGCAGCCCCGGGACGTCACCCCGACGAGTCCTCACCCACCACCTTCTCTCTGCCTCCCAGAGCCAGCCTCCGTGTGGCTGGGGCCACAGTTAGTGTCCTGGCTCAGTGGGGAGGGCTGTCTGCCTGGCCCTCCCTCCACTCCCCTCACATCACCCCCTCCTGTGTCTACGTGGCCTAGGGTCAGAGCCGGAGTCTGGGCCCTCATCCCTGGGTGCTCACAGGGTCTTACCCAGCCCCTCACCCCCTGGGAAGGAGAGCAGGAAACAGGCTCTTTCGGGAAAGGAGCCTGAGAAGCTTTAGAAGCAAATCCAAGGACAAGAAATCTGAGGCCCAGACAGATGGGGCACCCTCCTGGGGGTGAGGGAGACCTGCTCAAAGAGATGGGAACCACCCAGGGAGGAGGGGGACCTCCTGGGATGGGGGACCTGCCCGGTCCCTTGGAGAGCGTGGCCCACAGTGAGAACAGGGCCCCTGACTGTCGGGCTTCGGTTCTGGTTCTGAGAAACCCTGACAGCTCCCTCCTTGGGACTGGGAAGTCACTGGCCACCTGGGCCCACCGCAGGGAGCCCACACACTCTGGGGAGGAGCCACCGGCAGCCTCGGGCTGTGCCTGGCAGCCCTTGGTCTGGAAGGACGTGAGTCCAGCCCTAGGAGACAGCAGGGCCACTGGCTGCGAGGCCCTGGGGGTGGACCTTCCCAACCACAGACTGGGGGGCCCGGCCGTGATCCCCGGGCAGCCCAGGAGGACACAGCAGGGACTGAGGGAACTCGGACCACAGCCAGCTCAGCTGCTCCGGAGGCAGGAGGGGGCCTGCCTGTTGGCAGGATGTGTGGCTCAGAGGAAGGTGGAGGGGAGGGCCCTGCAGGTCAGGGCTGGCCTGGCTGCCGTCCCAGCTGCTGGCCCTTCCGTCGAGCAGCTCCCACCGCCCGCCTGTCCTGCGGAGCCCTCACCGACCGCGTTGTGAATGTCCTTCACGATGCTCTTCAGCGGCTCCAGCAGCGGCTCCTCCTTCACCCCTGAGGCCTGAGGGTCAGTCCCCCGCCCAGGGCCCTGGCCCCACCTCTCTGAAGTGGCCAGGAACTGTTCCAGGTCCTCAAAGGAGCTGTCCTTGCGCACCAGGGGTGAGGGAGACCCCTTAGGGCTGCTGTCTGCCCCTCTGTTGGGGG
>NW_005355270.1:207195-212381 GCF_000412655.1 Myotis brandtii | reverse complement strand
GCGCCCGGTACACCGCACACTGGAGCTTCTTCAGGAGCTGCGCGATGGGGTGGTCGGGAACGCTGCCAGCACAAGCGGAGGCCGTGGGTTAGAGGGACGGCGGCCCCTGGCTGGCCTCGGGCCTGGGGGCTGAGCAGCCTGCCCTCCCCACACCCCTCGTCCAACAAGCATTCCTTCCTCCAGAGGGAAGGTTGCAAATACAGTCTGGCCCACCCCTTGGAGGAAGCAGAGAAAGGCCCTGAAAGTCCACTGGGCAAAGGGGCCTGGGCAGCACAGCCCCCGGCCCACGATCACCTCTTCCCCTCCTAGGCCTTCCAGCAGCCGGAGGGCGGGGCCTGAGGACCCTGTACCTGAGCAGGTGGGACACCAGGCCGGTCACTAGCGACAGGTCCCCAGGGCTCCTCTTGAGCTTGGCCTTCCAGTGCTTTGGCCAGTCCTGCAGGACAGGAGACCGTGGAGGAGAGCACGGGACCCCCATGAAGGGAGGTCCCTCCTTCCTCCTCCTCCCCCCGCCCCCGGCCAGGGCTGCACCCCAAAAGGCCAGGCCTCCTTGTTGATACCTACCCTGGGGTGCAGTGAAGATCCAATGCCATCAGGCCCAGGGGACCCTGTGCCCCACAAGGGGGCTAGGGGGGTAACCCTGACCCCAAGGACCCCCACCCGGAGCCGCAGCCCGTGACCCAGGCACCTGCCCCCGGGACTCACGTGGTCTTGCTCATACTCGAGGATGGCGGCATAGAGGGCCCGCTGCTCCCGCTCCTCGGGGGTCAGGGTGACCTGACTGCAGAACCTCCTGGGGAGGAAGGACGGGGCTGGGCCTCAGGCGTCTGGGTGCACCCCCCAGTCCTCCCAGCTGCCCTGAGGCCAAGGCTGGACTGATGGGAGGGGACGTACCTGTTGGCGGCCTCCTGGAGCCGCAGCCGCCGCTCCTCCATCTTCCTTTGCAGCTGGCGCAGAGTTAAGGCCGCATCCGATGCCCTGCATGTGCGCTAAGCCCGGCCGGACTCAGGGTCCAGTGGGCAGGGCACTGCCTCGGCCCTTCAGGAGGTCCGGTCCAGTGGCGCCGCTGGAGGACGGGCACCCACTAGCGAGGGAGGCAGGTGACTTGAAGGATGGAGAGGAGTCCCTTTGCTGGGGGGCAGGACGGTCTTTGCCAAGGGGGTGTGCGGACCATTCCCCGAGCACATGGCTCTCCTGAAGCTGAAGAAGTTCGTGCCCACACCCTGACCCTGTCACCTGTTACTTTCCCCTCCTCCTCCCTCAGCTCAAGGTCACAATCCCGATTCCCCCTCTGGACACAGAGGCTGGGTGGACAGAAAGGATACAGTCTCCTCCCGGGCCTTGGCGATCACCAGGTTCTCCATCATCTGCCGCTGCAGGGACAGGGTCTAGGAGGGGAGGGGGGAGTAAGCCTGCTTCCCTCCCCCAGCAACACAGCCTCCCTGGGGGCTGCTCACCAGCGACGTCTTCTGCAGGGCCTGGCTGGGGTCCAGACGGGCCATCCGAGCTTCATAGGCGGCCTTCAGCTTCTGGTTCTGCAGGGAGGCCTCCTCCAGGGGTGTCAGCTCCCTGGAAACGGGACACGCTGCTGTCCAGGCCCAGGAAGCCCAGCAACGTTCTGGGGACCCGAGAACCCTTCCCGACCCAGCCCTGAGGCCAGGACGTGAGGAAGTAGCCAGGGGGTCGGCAGGAAGTGTAAAGGAGGGAGGGTGTCTGGAGGGACTGGACCACAGCCCCCTGAAATGTGGGTGTCCTGTTGCCAGGACGGCTGACTTTTCACAGGAAGCCAGACCTCAGCCCATGATGCAATTCAGTCATGTGTGTTCGGCAACAACATGAGACTCTTAAGGCACCAAGGCACCCGTGAGCAGCCCACGAAAGGGACAACCACCTCTACTGGAGAATAGCTCCCACAGCCACCCACCACCAAAGCTTCGGTCCCACCTCTTCCTGCTTTCCTGGGTGGGGGACGGGGAGAAAGGCTGCCCTGGGGTGGAAGCGCCCGGCATGCCCCTGCCCCAGAGCCACAGGTGGATGAGCCAGGGGCCTGGAGCCTCCGGAGCAGCCTGAGGCATGGTGTTCCGTGCCCCCAACCCCCAGCCGTTCAAGGATCAACTGTAATTTGTTGTTACTGTTATCACTTCATGTTTAACAATAATGGTGGTGTTATAGTTTTTATTTAGTTTCTACTTGATTCTTTATTTGCTAGGTCAGATTTTATAGTTTCTTGTTCCTGCAGGTATTTCTTTTCTCTGCAGGTCTTTTCTTTTTAAAAAAGATGTTTTTATTGATTTTAGAGAGAGAGGGAGGGAGGAAGAGAGAAACATCGATGAGAGAAAAACACTTATCAGCTGCCTCCTGCATGCCCCCTACTGGGGATCAAGCCCAAATCCCAGGCATATGCCCTGTGACCTCTTGGTGCACAGACGACACTCAACTGCTGAGCCACACTGGCCAGGGCAACCTGTAGGCATTGTCACACGTGCTTTTCATTTCTAAATACAGAGAGCACGATTGCTTTATAAGCTGTGTCTGATAACTCGATCCGACAGCTTTGTAGTCTGTCTCTCTGTCGTTCCTTTGGTTTCTTACTTCCTTGTGTGCTTGGTGATCTCGGACCGTGTGCCACTTACTTTACAGAAGTTAAAGGACAGTTTGTATGTGTTTCCACCAGGCACACGGGCATTTCCAACCTGGGACCCATTTCACCTAAACTAGCCCTGCCATGGTGAGCTCCCTTTGCAGGCCAAACCCAGGCTCCGCCCACCTTCCTTGTGCCCCCCCCCCCTGAACCCCCATCTTACTTCTTAGAGCTTTGCGACTCCACCACCTGAAGCCTCTGGAAGATCTCTGGCGGCAGAAACGGGAGCAGCTTCCCCCCTTCGTCCGAGTACACCCGGCGGTGTCGGCTGGTAGGTGAGGGGCCAGCAGCCGCCACGGGCATGGCTGGCTTCAGGCAGGCTTTCCCTGCGAGGCACACAGAGCCACAAATTGGCACAGGGCCCCACAGGCCACAGAGGAGACAAACTTGGGGGGATGCCCCTGCTGGAGACCCACCAAGCTTGGCCACCGTCGACTGGGCCCTCTCCAGACACTGCTCTGCCAGCTTCAGCATCTTCAGGGCATCCGGGGGCACGGGCTCCCCAGCGTCTGGGCACGGACAGGAAGACTGTTACCATCACTCATTCACTAACCAGGTTCTTGCTGAGATAAACACAAGGGCACGTTGACTGTCTCCTAACCTCTGACTCCCGGGCCAGCCCACCCACCCCTCACCTCTGACCATCGGCCCTCGGGCTCCGAGCAGGGCCAGCCCAGCATCTGACTGACTGTCCCACTGTCTCAGCTGGACCGTCAGAGCCTCTCTCTACCCAACAGGGCCTTTTCTCCTGAGGACGTCACCTGCACCCACAGCCCCTCCTCCAGGTGGGCCACCATTCAGGGACCATGTCACAGAGACAACTTCTTCATCCACTTCCTGGCCTTTGGCTGTGCTCAGCCCACCCTCACCCTCCCTAGGGCTTCCACTCTATAGACTCTCCTACCAGCAGACACTCGCTGTAGGAGCTGCCTCCCCAAACCCCCGGACACCACCAGCCCAGGTCCTGACCCACCTCCTGCTCCCTTCACAGCCAGCCCCTCAACACACTCCCACCGAAACTGCCCTCACCCCCACGTCTGCCCTAGTCCCAAGTGCTCCCCAACCTCTCAGGGTCTCTCTCCCCCAGGACACGCCCTGGACTACT
The DNA here is from genome assembly GCF_000412655.1 of Myotis brandtii. Classification (NCBI taxonomy): domain Eukaryota; kingdom Metazoa; phylum Chordata; class Mammalia; order Chiroptera; family Vespertilionidae; genus Myotis; species Myotis brandtii. Next base: position 208,635 of record NW_005355270.1, on the reverse strand, counting down.
GCCCCAAACTCCTCCCAGTCCTCGTCCTGCAGTGCCCAGACCTCTGCTAAGCTCATTGGCTCCCTAGGGCTGCTCCGACCGTGGTGACTCCCACCTCTCCCCAACCAAGGTGCCCTCAAGCAGAATTCTCCCCCTCCAGCAAGTCTGGTGAAGTCCACCCTCAAAGAACATCCCCCAGGCCATCCACCCCCAGGAGGTCTCACACTGCTGTCCCCACCATGGGGACCTCCTGCAGGCTCTGCCCCCATGCCGGCCTCTCCATGAGCTAACCCTCCTGTGGGAACCACCCCAGCTCCTTGCCTGCCCCTAATGCACGAACCTGCCCCGGCCTGCCTGCCTTTCCTCACACGCAGCACCCACTCTCAGCTCAGGGCTTTTGTTCACCCCTCTGCTGGAAGGCTGCCCCCAGCCTTTGCTCAGGTCACTCCTCCCTGGCCATGTCCTACCTGTCTACCCCCCCCCCATCACATCACACCACGATAGCTCATGCTGACTGAGTGCCCAGCCATTCGTCTTCTGCTAATGACCAAGTGGGTAGGACAGGACACCCCCAGGCCTGAAACCCACCAAGGGCTTAGGTGACCAACATCTGACCAGCCCAGGAGCAGCAGTGAGGCTGAGAGCTGTACCTTGGGTGGTTTCCACTTCTTCCAGCAGCACCTGGGAGATGTAGTGGATGCTCCGCAGGTATTCTGCATATGCCTCCTGTGCCCAGGGAAGAGAAACGGCAGGGGTCAGGCGGTAGAGGCAAAGGCCTCCATCACGCCGCCTGCCGCCCTGGTGGGAAGCACAGAAACGTGTCTGCTTATCTCTGAGAGCGCCCTGAGCATCCAGCCTGAGGTGGTCGGCTGATTGGCTGGTCTGCCTGGGGCACCGGTGTATCAGTCTTCCCCAGGCCTGAAGGAGAAGGTGCCCAGCTGGATCCCCATCCCTTCTCCCTCGCCTTTCTCCCCAGCACAGGAAGGAAGTGGCAGGGGAAGCAACTTTGAGAGTTGCTGTCATTTTCCACGCTCTGCAACAAGTTTCATTTCTGTGCCCTTCATTCGCTGGCTTGTAATTTTTTTTCTTGGGAGGTTAATGAGGGAGTGCTGCTGCAAATCGTAGAATCTGTTTCCGGCTTGGGTTCTGGGCGATCCCTTTCCTGAACCCCACTGCCCGGTACAGGGGATTCTAGAGCATTGCCAGGTTCAAGGGTGTGGGCATCCTGTCCGGCTCCCTGCACGGAGCCCAGGCGGCATTGGGACTCAGCATGGGGTGTGTGTGTGTGTGTGTGTGCGCGCGCGCTGCATCCCAGTTCCCAAAATATTCATGTTTAAGTCCACACCTCAGAGATGAGGATCCAATGGATGCGGGAAGGGTTTCCGACTTGGGGACAGCAGTGGACGGAGGGCCCGGGATGTGTTTCCTGGGCTCGCCCGCAGCCCGCTCCCTCCCGCCCAG
>NW_005355270.1:206863-207115 GCF_000412655.1 Myotis brandtii | reverse complement strand
GCGGAGACAGGGAAGGCGCAGCACCGAGAGCCGCAGTTAACCTTCTCGGGATGCCGCCCCCGTGGGAATCTGACCAAATCCGCAGCGTCTTCCCGGAGAAACGCACACACGGAGCGGAGCGGCTGGCGGTCTATGCGGAGGGAGGCAGCTGCGCGGACCCTGCAGCATCCCCTTTACAAACGCCAGCGCGGCTCCGGTTCCGACTCGTGGGACAGACGGGAAAACGGGGCGGACAGGCCTGGGAGCTGTCCA
>NW_005355270.1:195807-205321 GCF_000412655.1 Myotis brandtii | reverse complement strand
CGTCCTTCTCTGCTGGTCTCGGGATGCCGTTTCCAGCTCCCTTTATGAACTTACACGGCTGTGGAGGCGTTTATTTATTTTAAAAACATTTGTTAAGAGTTTTCTTTGGGAAAAAGTTTTTACCGAGCTGTCATTGACATAACATGTTAACTTCAGATGTGCAGCGTAATTGCTATCTGTCAATATTGTGAAAGGAACACAGTGTCCGGTTGACATCCATCATCTCGCAGTGACAGCTCTGTTTTTACGCTGAGAACTTTCAAGCTCTGCTCTCAGCAAGTTCCACGTGTACAGTCAGCGCCGTGAATTAGTCCCCAGGCCGCACACCGTTCCCTTTCTGTAATCAGTGGGAGTTTGTACTTTTTAAAAGGTTGTTTTTTTAATTGATCTCAGAGAGGACGGGGGAGGGAGGCAGAGATGGAGACATCGATGCTGAGTTGACTTGTGTGTATGGCCGAAGGTGGTGGTCGGGTGTCACTTTTCCCACGTGGCTTTCCAGTTTCCCCAGCACCATTGTGTGTTCTTAACTCCCTGCTCATAGACTAGTTGACCCTGTGTGCACGGGTTTATTTCTGGGTCCTCTGTCCTTCCGTTATGTGTCTGCTTTTATGCCAAAGCTACACTGTTTTGATCACTTTCGCTTTGTAATACAGTTTGAAATAAGGAATTGTGATGCCTCCAGCTTTGGCTCTTTGGGGTCTCTTCTGGTTCCGTATAAATTTTAAGATTGTTAGTTCTATTTAGTTAGCAATGCTGTTGGACCTGGCTGGATGGCTCAGTTGGTTCGAGCGTTGTCGTCCTGATACATTAGGTTTCAGGTTCAGTCCCCCGTCAGGGTGCGTACAGAAGGCAACTGGTCCGATATTTCTCTCTCACGTTGATGTTTCTCTCTCTCCCCTCCCCCTTCCTCTCTCTCTAGAATCGATGAAAAATATTTCATCAGGTGAGGATTTAAAAAAAGGGATCAACCAATGAATGTAAAATAAGCGAAACAACAAATCGATGTTTTTCTTTCTCTCTCTGCCCTTCCCCCTTTCCTCTCTCTCAAAATCAGTTTTTACAGTGCTGTTTGAATTTTGATAGGGATAGTGTTGAATCTTAGATGGCTTTGGGTAGTGTGAACATTTTAACAATAATGAATTCTTCAAGTTCACAGGATATTTTTCTGTTTATTTGTATCTTCAATTTCTTTCATCCGTGTCTTATAGTTTTCGGTGTACAGGTCTTTCACCATCTTGGTTAAATTTATTCCTGGGTATTTACTCTTTTTGATGCAATTGAAAATTGGATCGTTTCCTTAATTTCTCGTTCTGACAGTTTGTTCCGACCATTTTTTGCACATTGGCTTTGTATCCTTTACTGTGACCTGACTGGCCACGGGGCTCCCCTCCTGGAGCTGTGTCTGGCCTGGCCTGACTCACCGTCTCCTGTGCTTGCCCAGGAACAGGCCGGGCTCTTGCCATGGGGCACTGCCGCCTCTGCCACGGGAAGTTCTCTGCACGGAGCCTCCGCAGCATCTCCGCCCGGGCACCTGGGCAGATCGCAGAGAGACCACCCCCAGGGGAGCGCGTGTTCGTCAGGGACTTCCAGCACCTGCTGGGGGTGGCCGTCCACCAGGACCCGGCTTTGTCTCAGTTTGTCTGCAAGAACTGCCACGCCCAGTTCTACCAATGCCACGGCCTCCTCAAGTCCTTCCTGCAGAGAGTCAACGTGTCCCCGATGGGCCCCCGGAAGCCCTGCACACAGTAGGCGCTCCCTCCTTTGTTCATTTGGGGGTGCTCAGGTTCAGTCCCCGGAGTACTGTGCGGTTCTCAGCACAGGAAGTGCCCGGTGGGAACCTGTGCAGTGGGGGGGCCATGGTGCGGTGGCAGTGGACACGTGGAAGCCTCAGAGCGACTGGTGTGGGAGGTGAGGGCCGGGAAGGCTCTGAGTGTCAGGAGACGGCATGGCGGGGCAGGGGCAGCCCCAGGTGGGAGCCAGCCGGTAAAGGGAGCGAGCCTGCCCCCTGCTTGCTGCGGGGCTCCACTCACGTCCATGCTGCTCCTTTGCAGGGTGGGTGCACAGCCCCCAACAGAGGCCGAGGAGGGAGCGTGTCTGGGTGAGTGTCCCCGTCCCTGGAGCGGGGGGGCAGGTATAGGTGGGCTCCCGTGGGCTGGGTGCTGACCAGCCACGGGGCTGCTGTCTGTGCCTTTCCTCAGTGGACCTGATCACGTCAAGCCCGGAAGGTCTGCGTGGCCTGGTGGGGTGGGTGCATGGACACGCGGCCAGCTGTGGGGCCCTGCCCAGCCTCCAGAGGACGCTGTCCTCCGAGTACTGCGGTGTCATCCAGGCCGTGTGGGGCTGCGACCAAGGCCACGACTACACCATGGACGCCGACCCCAGCTGCGGGGCTCTCCTGCTGGACAGTGCGTTGGCCGTCAAGTGGACATGGGACAAGGAGACAGCCCCCCGGCTCGCCCAGCGTCGGAGGTCCAACCCCACTGGGGCTACCCCCCCGCGCTCCCAGGGCGGAGCGACCACAGCTGAGACGGAGACGCTGTCCAACACGGACGTGGTCCAGCCCCCTTCAGATGGCAGCCCTGTGGGGCCTGGGCCGAGCCCCCTGCCTCAGTCAAGCCTGCCCCCAAGTGGGGCTCCAGGTAGGAGCTTCTCTGGGCTGTTAGACCAGGATTCCTACCCCTGAGCCAGCAGGGCCCTCGCAGGAAGTGGATGTCTGCACGTGTGGGCAGTGGTGGCGGAGTCCTGTGGGCATCTGGCAGCAGGGAGGGCTGAGACCCGGTGCTGGCCGTGCCTGTGAGGCGCACGCCTCTGCTATCCCGCCTCACCACCTGCTCCGGCCAGGGGACGAGGGAGGGAGAATGGGGCCTTGTTGCAGGGGGTCAGGGAAGAGGACAGCTGTGCCTCTGAGGCTGTTTTGGGTCATTTCCTGGGCCTCAGCCAGCACCCTAGCGACAGTGGGACGTGTGGACAGGCTCCTTTGCTGTGTGGTGAGGGAAACAGGCCCTTGGGTGGTGCAGTGGTTCAGGGACATCACGTTGGGCCAGGCCGGCTCCTGCCTGCCAGCTGCCATGTGTGCCCGTCTGCAGTGGGCGCTCGGCCACTCGAGTGCGAGTCCTTTCAGAAAGTGCCACTCCCAGGATGGCTCGGAGAGGGTGATGCTCAGGCTGGAGGAAGCGGGGACTGTGCGGAGGCCCTTAGGGCTGCACGGCTCTTTAAACTGTGCATGCGATACATTCATGACGTGTGAGTCGTCCCCCCGAAACAGCTGGATCGGAACCTCTGGGGAGAGGTCGGCAGCTGTGACTGTCGCTGGGTATCGGGTGCTCAGCGCTGCCTGTGCTGGACACGGGTGGCCTGTGAGCTTGGCAGTGGTGGGACCTGTGGGGGATGGAGCTGGGAGGTGGGTGGGATGTGAGGCTGGAGGACCCCAGGCTCACAAGGAAGGCTCTGTCTTCAGGCGGCCATGCCTCCTTGCTGGGAGCCCTGCCTACGCACCAGTTGGTAACAGGAGCCTTGTTCTTTGTTTCTCAGGGCAGTTGGGTGAGAAGCAGCTTCCATCTTCAACCTCGGATGATCGGGTAAAAGACGAGTTCAGTGACCTTTCTGAGGGGTGAGAGAAGAGTGGGTTTAAACAGCCTAAAATTTCTCCTTGGAAAACCAAACTCTACCATCCTAGGGGCTCGCGGTCCATGTCCTGGCCAGGGGTGCTTCCAGGCTTCTCGGTCCTGATTAGGGGCTTCCTGGGTCCCAGAGGGTACCCCGCTGATGCAGCTACCAGACAGCAGGACCTGTGTGTGCAGAGCTCCTGGGAGGGTCCCTTGGGCACCCTCTGCTGCTGCCCCTTGTCTCCTTCAGGCCTTAGTTCTGTGCTGGCCCCACGTTCCTCGAGCAGAGGGCGCAGCCTCTGGCCCTTGGTCATGGCATGAGTGTGACTGGGGCTGTCTGCTTCTGGGCCACCCCCTGCCGCTGAGCCAGGCACCTCTCAGACTCTTCCCGCCTGACCCCACTAGCTGTGGCTGGAGGCAGATGCATCCTTGTCCGTAGAGTAGAACAGTTTTAGTGCAGCTCCAGTGGGGCACCAGTGGCCAAGGTGCCGGAAGAACCCAAGTGTCTGTGCTAGAAACACCCCGGGACCAGGCGTGGCCGGGGGTCTTGCAGCCTCAAGCCGCTCTCTGTCTGACGGGTGGCGGCCGAAGGGGAAGGCCATGGCGAGCCAACAGAATGAACAGTGGTTCATACTTCAGGGCGAAGGTTACAGGCAGAGCTTTTTCTGGCCTTTGTGACCTTTGAAATGGCTGACAGCTGACCTGTCAGTTGGACAGGTGCTCACAGGGTGAGGGCTGTTCTGAGCGTCCACTTACTCAGAAGCCCACCACCTATGGGGTCTTCACACCCGCCTGGGGCCTCCTTGGAGAGGTTCCTTCTGAGTTTGGGGTCCTGATGTGAGGAGAGCATGTTAGGAGATGGGGTAGAGATTGGGGGGTTTTAGGTTTCTTTCAGCCTTTTCAGAACTAAAACATGGACCATGGGGATCTGTATGGTGTCTGCAGGCAGGAAGTCGCATCGGATCTGTCACCCACCCAGAGCTTTGCTAAAGGCTCTCTCTTCTGTCCTAGGGACTTCCTGAGTGAAGACGACAATGACAAGAAGCAGAACACCCAGTCCTCAGATGAGTCCTTTGAGCCTTACCCAGAAAAGAAGTAAGTGGGTCTTGGTGCAAGGCCTGGGGCTGGTGTCCATCGGGGAGCTGGATGCCGCGTCTGTGCTCCCCGCACATGCTGTTTTGGGTCGGCCTGCCAAGTCCAGTGCAATGCGGCTTCTGAGGGAGCTGAGGCCTCCCCAGGACAGCTCTGGGCCCTGGCCTCAGTGTCATTCGTGAGGCAGCTGACGTCCAGGTGAGGATGGCAGGAGCCCGTGGGCATGACCCAGCCTCGTTTTGGAGCTCCTTGCCTGCCTTGTGCCAGTCCTGCTCACGGCCACAGCACCCTGCCAGCCTCTGATTCCTGCTCTTGGTGCTGAGTCTCTGCACTTGTTCACAGCTCTGCCTCGGGCACCGATTTCTATGCCACTTCCTTGTTGGGGAGCTTCTGTGACCTTGTGTTGACCTTCTCTTTTCAAGGACTTGTTTCTGCAGGTAGAACGTTGGGTCCTGGCAGGAAGGGACGATTTTTACTTGTGTCACTTTCTTCCCAACCCTGTGCCCAGGAACCCCCAAACCCCTGCAGTGTCGCTGCCTGACACAGGCACTGTCCTTCAGCATTTCACAGCACAGTGAAACAAGCACACACCATCAGCCAAGGAAACGCAGATTGAGAAGCAATCACGAGTTCTTTTCCTTTAGGTTCTGACATGGGTTACGGAGACAGGACAACAGGCAGCTCTGGGGAACCCCAGCCGTCCCATCCACCTGTGAAACCCACAGGCTCCCGGAAGCCTCCTGCTCTCTGCAAATGTAGTCCAGGGTGGGAGGGAAATGGCAAATTACCTGTCAGTGCAGCCAACAGGTGCCATAACACTCAGAAGAGGGTACAGGCCAGCGATCGGGACACGCAGCCAGGTTCAAAGCACAGTTATTTGAGACAAGGAGAGGAGAAGCCTGCGCAGTCATCAAAAAGGTTCTTTTAATCTTCTCGTTAAAGGGAGGACAACTATTTATAACCCTTCTTTACAATTTGTGGTAACACACAGTTTGCCATTTTTAAGTTCAGTGGCATTAAGTACATTCACAATGTTGTGCAACAATCACCACTGTTTACAAACGTGTCACCACCCGAGCAGAACCTCTGTACACATTAAGCAATGACTTCCCTGTCCTCCTCCCCGGCCCTGACAACCTCTGTCTAGTCTAGGTCCCGATTCTAGGGACCTCAGTGGGATTATACTTGTCCTTTTGTGACTGGCTCCTTTTGAGATTTACCATATTATAGCCCGTGTTGGAGCTTAACCACACCTTGGGTTGTTTTCACCTTTTGGCTATTGTGAGTAATGCTCTGAACACTGAGGTACAGTCATCCTAATGGTGGAAGTGGTACCTCATTGTTAATTTGCTTTGCATTTATCTAATGATGAGTGATGTTGAGCATCTTTTCACATTTTTTTTTAAAGAGAAAAAAAACATCAATTTGTTCTACTTATCTATGCATTCATTGATTGATTTTTGTATGTGCCCTAACCGGGATAGAACCTGTAACTCTGGATTATCAGGACACTCTAACCAACTGAGCTACTCGGCCAGCGCCACGTGTATGCTTATATCTTCTTTGGAGAAATGCCCTCCACGTCCTTTGCCTATATTTTAATTGGGTTGTCTTTTTGCTATTGAGTTATAAGGTAGTTTTTCCTGTTCAGTGGGTCATCTATTTCACTCTCCTGGTCGGGGCATTTGGTGCAAAAGTTATGACTTCGAAGTCCAGTTTACCTATTTTTACTTTTGCTGCCTGTGCTTTTGTGTTATATTTAAGAAACCATTGCCAAGTCCAAGATCATGAAGACTTACTGCTGTTTTCTTCCAAGAGCTTTATAACTTTAGCTCATATTCCGGCCTTTGATCCGAGTTAACTTTTGTATGTAGCATACATTAGGGGTCCAATTTCTTTCTGCGTGTAGATATTGTTTCCCAGCACCTTTGTTGGAGACTATCCTTTCCCTGTAGAATAATCTGGGCACTCTTGTTGCAAATAGTTGATTGTACTTTTGAGGGTTTATTTCTATCCTCTTAATTCTATTCAATTGGTCTACGCATCTGTCTTTATGCAAGCCCCACAATTTTGATTATTGTAACTTCGTAGCAAATTTTGTATTCAGGAAGTTGAATCCTCCCGTCAGTTTTTCAAAATTGTTTGGCTATTTGGGTCCCTTGAAATTCAACGTGAAATTTTGGATTTTTTTCCCCCCTACTAAAAACACCATTGGGATTTAGATAGAGATTAAATCTGTAGTTTGTTTTGGGAGAAGCATTGCCATCTTAATAGTCTTCTAATCCATGAATACGGGATGCCTTTCCACTTATTTAGGCCTTTCATTTCCTTCATCAGTGTTTTGTAGTTTTCAGTGTATAAGTCATTCACCTCCTTGGTTAAATTTATTCCTTATTTATTGTTTTTGATGTGATTGCAAATGAATTTTCCTAATTTCCTTTTTGGGTTTGTTGTTGGCATGTAGCAATGGGACTGGTGTTTGTGTGCTGATTTTGCACCCCGCAGCTTTGCTGAATTTATTTTGTATGGGGGCTCTGTAGGGTTCTTATATATAAAGTCATGTCATCTGTGAATAGAGGTGATTTTCCTTCCTTTCTAATTTAGATGGCTTTTATTTTTTCATGCCTAATCTCTCTGGCTAGGATATCCAGCATTATTTTCTTGATCTCAGAGGGAACTTTTTAGTCTCTAACCATTGAAGATGATGTCAGCTATGGCTAGTCACATATAGCCCCAGGTGCTCCCTTCTATTTCTTTTTAACTTTATTTTAATTATAACATATTTATTGTTGAAAGTATTACAGATGTCCCCCCCTTTTTTTAAGATTTTTTATTTTTAGAGAGGAGGGGAGAGGGAGAAAGAGAAATATCAATTTGAGAGCGAAACATTGATGGGCTGCCTCATACACACCCTTAGGCATGTGCCCTGACCAGGAATCAAACCAGCAACCTTTTGGTACACAAGATGCCCAAATGAACCACACCAGCCAGGGTTCCCTTCCATTTCTGACCGAGTTCCTTAAATGTCTGGGTCCAAAAAGGAAAACGTGTGTTCTTTAAACTTTTAATAGACACTACTGGTCCCGCACCAAGTCCCCATGGCCCACTCTGGCCCGTGGTGAGCCAAAGAATGGGGGGTGGCAGCTGGTGGAGCACATAGAGCACTCTTCCCAGAGACAGCACTTGTCCCTCAAGGACTTCTGGTTGCTGTGAGTCTCCCATCAGGGTCCAAAGTTCCACAGTTGTTGGAGCTGATCTTTTTTCTAGCTTAATGGTTGTTTTGGTCCAGGGACTGACCCCTAAAGCTTCTGTATTCCACCATTTTCCATGGCATCTTGTGTTGTGTTTGGTTTTGACATTTAGAATAGGGTGTAAGACTTCAGTCCTAAAAACCCACCTCTGTAGTCATTGTCCCTGCACTTGGCCCTCCCATGGGGGCAGTACCGGGCATCTACCTACTGAGTTGTTCTGGCTTTGGTGGCTGAGGGTCCAGTTCAGGGCACCCAGTTAGCACATAACCCTGGAAGCAGGCTAGCCCTGGAAGCTGAATCATATCAGAAAACATGGAGGAAAGTGAGATCCATGTACAGAGGTCAGACATATCACTGCATCTGATTTACCTTTTTTTTTTCTCCCCAGAGTCTCTGGTAAAAAGAATGGGAGCAAAGAGGCCAAGAAACCTGAAGAACCAAAAATCCGAAAGAAGCCTGGACCGAAGCCGGGCTGGAAGAACAAGCTCCGCTGTGAAAGGTGAGGCCGGGTGTGGGCTGCACTGCCGGGTGTGTGGCCAGGGCGGCAGCTCCATGGGGCCCTGTGTTTCAGGGAGGAGCTGCCCACCATCTACAAGTGCCCATATCAAGGCTGCACAGCTGTGTACCGAGGGGCTGATGGCATGAAGGTAAGGAAGGTGCTACTGAAGCCAGGGCAGGAGTCTGCAGGAGCAGGGGGAGGTGTCAGGCCCAGACTCCCCCAAGGGTGCCCGTGAACCTGGGGAAATGGAGATGTGAAGCAACCCGCCATTGCCGTGCTCCGTGGGGGAGGATGAACCGGCCTTTGCTCTTGGGAAAGCACCTGTCTTCAGTGAGGAATGGTGGGATCTGTCCCTTCGAGGGTGGTGCACAGGGCTCAGAGGCGGCAGGTGCTGCGTGGTGGGTGAGCTGCTGTCCAGGCCCAGCCCAGCACTCAGGGCCTCACCGTTGCCCTGCAGAAGCACATAAAGGAGCACCATGAAGAAGTCCGCGAGAGGCCCTGTCCCCACCCTGGCTGCAACAAGGTGTTCATGATTGACCGCTACCTGCAGCGGCATGTGAAGCTCATCCACACAGGTGCCTGCCCTGACCCTCCTGGACAGCCCCAGGGTCCCCGGTCCCCGTCTTGGCCTCGTGGGTAGTGTGTTGTTCGTGGGCTGCAGTGTTGACAAGTCGGCTCAGTTGCTCAGTGTGGAACTGGCAGCAAAGAAATCCCTGTGCCTTTCTGTGCATGTATTGTGGTGGGTTTTTTAATTTAAAAAGCCATGTTTTTGGGATAAGAGGAAGCCACGTGCATTGTAGAAATGGTGAGGCAAAAAGCTCAGATGCAGCCACCACTGTCAGCTCCAGGGCCACTTCTCTATGTCACAACCTGGGCTGATACAGATTCATCACTTTCATGGTGTGACCCACACCACCCACGTCAGGAAACACAAGAACCACACACACACCTACTGTCCAGGATCGGATCGGTCGTATAGTTTGACCGTTTGGTTTTTGTTCAAGAGTCTAAGAAACTGACTTCCAGGATGGGGGCTCTCTTGGGGGGGGGGGGCCCCTTTGGGGGGG
>NW_005355270.1:187523-195750 GCF_000412655.1 Myotis brandtii | reverse complement strand
TTGGGGGGGGGGGGGGTCCCATGTGGAGTGGCAGTACCTGAGACCTTGTGATGTGGCTCCTCTAAGCATCTGTGCTCAAGCAGGTAGAGCCTTCTAAGACGTTTAAGAAAACTGGCTTCCACTGTGCAGTGGATTTAGAGGAAGCTCCAGACATGGGTTGCAGGGCTCCGCTAATGATTTGTATGAAAATTGTCTCTCATCTGAGTAGAATCAGGTCAGCAAGGTCCCCTGCTTGGGCACTGAGTGTAGAAAGCCAGAAGGTGGACCTTCTGGGCCCTGTGCTCACCTGTCTCTCCTTAGAGGTGCGGAACTACATCTGTGATGAGTGTGGACAGACCTTCAAGCAGCGGAAACACCTCCTCGTCCACCAGATGCGGCACTCGGGAGCCAAGCCTCTGCAGTAAGTGTGACCGGGTGTCTCCTGGTGGCCACACAGGCACCCAGATCCTCGCTCACTTCCCCCGTCCCCTAGGTGTGAAGTCTGTGGGTTCCAGTGCCGGCAGCGGGCATCCCTCAAGTACCACATGACCAAACACAAGGCTGAGACGGAGCTGGACTTTGCCTGTGACCAGTGTGGCCGGCGGTTTGAGAAGGCTCACAATCTTAACGTGCATATGTCCATGGTCCACCCTCTGACGCAGACCCAAGACAAGGCCCTGCCCCTGGAGCCATCGCCCAGGACCACAGAGGGTCAGGCTGTGAAGCCTGAGCCCACCTGAGGGTGCTCAGCACCTGAACTCAACAGGTGGTAGGTGGGGTGGAAGGACGACTTTCATAGTTCCTCCCATGAGACCTGAAGGCACAGCTGGGCTCACTCTGAGACCCCATGCTGAACCTCACCCCTGTGCTGGAAGGTGGGGGGCTCAGTGCAGGGCCGAGGTAGCCTTTCTGCATCCAATCTGGGACCAGCAGTTTATTTTCCTATAAACATGGACTTGGGGCCAGATACAAATTTTAAATAGAGTCCTGTTCCTCACGCAAGCAGTCACGGAGATTTGTAATCCACTTTTTCGTGCAACAAGAGCTCCACGTCATGCTCGTAATAAATTATTTACAAAGGAGCAGTGTGTGTGCGGGTCCAGTCAGAAGAAGCAAGGCTCCTGGGAGAGGTCAGTGTCCTGCACGGCCCGCTGCCTGCTCAGGAGGGCAGCACTCACTTCGGGGTCACAGTCTCCACGAGTGGCCAGCAGCTGCAAGAAAATACCATGCTCAGTGCAGCACGGACCCAACACCAAGGCACGGGGAGGGAAGCTGGTGACTAGAGCTGACCAGAAAGTGGCCATGTGTTGGGCCTCCGCATGCTCACACTTACATAGTGATTTGGATTATACACAAACACCATGGGGAGAAAACACCGTGGTGAACATTTAGGCGTTACCTCTGCCACGTTAGAGAAGCTCTTTCTGGAGCACCGAGGTATTGATTGCAGCAAAAAAAGACGAGCTTTTGTTATCAGGCCGACAGGGCAGCCCTAGAGAGAACAGACAGAGCCACAGTCAGGTGCCCACACGTGTGCCAGGAGGGGCCGTCACCTGAGAGCTTGCCACGTGGGCCCGTGGGATGTGCCATCTGCCCCTTGGGTTGTAGGATGTGGGCCCGTGGGATGTGCCAATTGCCTGGACAGCCCACCCTTTCACCTGCCTGGCCCTGGAGCTCCTGGGTCCTGCTGGCCAGAGTTGAGAGTACAGCTGTCTCCCCGGCTACGAAGAGGCAAAGCAGCTTGAGATACATGTCCACTGCTATGTGCAGGAAGGCATCATCCTGGGTGAGGGCGTCTTCGTCAAAGTAGGAGAGGAGGCTGATGGTGAGAATAGATGTCAGGTGACACCAAGACCTCCCAGAGAAGGACAGTTGGCACAGGAAGTTCCAGGCCATCTCTGCCATCCGGAGGGAGACCCACTGTGGCCCGACCAGAACAGGGAGTTACCTGTAGAAGGCGACTGGCAGCAGCCTGACATGCTGGTCCGGGGCCAGGAGGAGGAGGAGGTGACCCAGGCCGGCATCTACAACCCAAGGGGCTCAGTCAGCCCTGGCTGCCACCCCCCCGGACCGGTGTCTTCAGAGGACCTTGTGTACCTTTGTGGGCCAGGCAGGTGGACCCCCACATGATAGCTCAGTGCCACCCTGGGGTCCTCGGTGCTCCACTAAATTCTTTTATACGCTTTTGTCCTGATGAAAATGTAGGGCTTATATGCTTTGCAAGAAGATAACCATTTGAAAGTTGCTTCTGAAGGGACTCAAATGTCAAAAGCCACAGTCGGACCCTGCTGGGTCAACTGCGCTCCTAGCCAATGGCGGATGACTAGAGACCATTGGCTATCAGGTCTCAGTGGATTTCTTACCTGTCTCTGTCAACCGAAAGAGCGGCAGCCAGGGCACCTTCCTCTTCTCCAAACACCCCAAGATCTCGGCACAGATGTCCAAAGCCGTCAGGCAGTTGCCAGCCTGTGACCCACAGAAGAGGAAGAATGACTCGGAGGCAGTGGCTGCAGAGCTGAATGTTCTTGCTGGGTTCAGAGCTGGGCACACGTGGGGAAGAGGGACAACCCTCTTCACAGAAGGGAGCCTTTCCTTGTTACAGAGTGTGTCGCTCAAGGCCTCTGATGGAGGGAACTCCGGCAGGAGGAGGTGGCCAGGGACCCTGGGGCCCAAGTGCTGAAATAAGACATCAAAACAAAGTTCCAAGGCCGAGGAGCTCCCACTCCAGTGAGCACAGGACTCCCCCCACCCTGACCCAGGAGGGCTGGGCCCCTGAGGATCTGCAGCTTCAAGAACCTGGGGAAGAACCCTGAGACATGAGGGATAACATACGTGTGGGGTCAGGTATGTCGACAGCAGGCCCATCAAGGAAAAGAAAAACAGGACAACCAGCAGCTGCAAATACAAACAGGGACACTTGCAACGTGAAGTCATCCTTGCTGTCCCCACAGCGCAGTCCTAGGTGTGGAGCAGCATTCCTCATCACCACTTATAGGCCCAGGACACGCACTTTTCCTCTAAGTGGATCTTCTCAGAAAGAAAAATTCCCACTTTTAAGCAGAAATTAATTGTGTAAATTACTGACTGGATCATTTTTATGCTTGTCTTTAAACCAGGCTATTGCCAGGGGTCTCCCTGGTGTGTGCGTGTCCCCACGACAGGTAGCTCATCTGTGCAGTGAGCCACCAGCTCAGCCTCGTTCCCTGGCTTTGTGTCCAGAAATGTTTGTAAAACTCTGGTGGTAAACCCACAGCTACATCCCGCCTCTCTGACCCTGACCGCAGGCACACCCAGGCTGGATGGCGCCTCTGTGGACCCTGTCCTGTCCCCTTGGTACACCAGGCCTTCCAGCAGAACCACCTGAAAACAATCATGGAAGAATCTTATTTGTAGGTTTTTTACTTTAAATTATAATCACCAAAAATAGATTGGCTCAGCAACCGATTTAGTTGCACAGCAGGTGGACACGGGCTGAGCTGACAGGTGGCCTCGAGTGCCCTGGCTACAGGCAGTCCCACAACTCCCAGGAGGGACATTTCAAGGTGCCAGCCTGGACTCAGCACCTGCCCTCCACCTGCCCTGTCTCTCGGCCTGTGCCTAACTGTGGTGCATGTGAACCGAGGGTGTGGAAATGGACACCAGGTTCCACTGGACAGTGGACAGCCCTGCCCGGGGTTGTGATGTGAATAAGAAAAAGATCAATGAAAGCACTTCAAAAATGAAACTAAGATATTCTTTTTACTAATAAACTTGAGAGTCAAAGTCTTATGAAATCTTAAACCCAGCAAATTTTACTTTCCAATAAAGTGTCAGAATCTCCAAACTTCCTGTCTGTGCTTGGGAAAGCTCAGTCGTTAGGTGAGCTCTGAGAAACACCACTGACCAGAACACCGACAACGGGCCTGCTGGGGAGGGAACGAGAAGAGCCGTCCTTGCCTCCTCCGTGGGGCAGCGCAGCCTCTCCAGGCCTCTCCTCAGACTCCCTTTCCCAGCTTGTTGAATCGCAAAGTGCAGCGCAGCAGCGGAGACCCAGGCCGGGCCCGAGGTGGGGGACACTGTGTCAGGGGACTCTGTGTCGGGGGACAGGAGGCTGGGAAGAAGAGAGATGTGTGTCATCACAGGAGCCTGTCAATCAAGTGACCACTGAAAACCTAAGGTCCTTGTTCCCAAAACTGTCACAGTGCAGACCCACCCGCCTAGGGTGAGCCACGAGGGGCTCAGAGTCGGCAGAAACAGCCTGCAGAGCCCAAGCCTGTCATGGGCTCATCCTTGGTTTAGGGTCCAGTTTCTGGTTGCAGCATGCCTGTGCCCTGGACACGAGGCGCGGTAGGACCTGACCAGGGCACTGGTCCCAGTGCCTGAGCTGAGGCCCATGGCCCACAGTCTGCGGCTCGGACCCTACTGACTGCGGTGCTGCTCAGAAAGGTTCTGCGGCAGGTGAAAAACAGGCTGGAAATTCATAATGGGATGGAACGCACTATCTACTCTGTAGAAGGAGGTGGGTGGGCAGGACTTGCCTTCCTTGTTTCCTGAGCAGATTTTGAGCACCCTGACCCTGCAGGGAGACAGGTGCACATCAGGGATAAAAACGAGAGTCACAGAAATGAAAGGCGGCTAGATGGGGACTTAAGATTCCTTCAGTGACCTCACAGCATCCCACATCCAGCAGGATACTGGAGACCGTTGGCCCAGCAGTCCCAGGAGAGTGGGTCAACCAGGTCACTCAGGCTAAGAAACCTGAACAGGGTTTAACTGACTACTTAGGCTGAAATCGGTCTTTCCCAAAACATTCCTGAATTCTCACTCAGGGACCTGTCAGATCAGTTCTGCCGCTGGGTCCTGTAGCACCTGCCCAAAGGCACCCTGTGAACACCTTAAGGTATCCATGGAGATAACCCAGAGCACTTTCTCCCCACACCCCACTGTCAGCACCCACCTGCTGGCAAACTGCCAGGCGTCACGCAGCCTCTGCAGCTCTCGGGGCAGTGGGCTCTGGAAGCACCTCCACCGACAGAGAAGCTCGGGCTCTAGGCGCAGCCACCACAACTGCCGGAGAGAAAGGTCACAAATCAATAGATCAAGGCCCTGAGGTTGGGGCAAGAGCGGTACGTCCACTCCACCAGCTGACACCACCCCCAGCCCGGCTCACATCTACCTAACACTTCAGAAGGTCATGGGCAACATCTCGTGCACTCCATCTCAGGAAGGCTCAGAGCCGTTCCGTGGGGCACCCTCATCTGCCTGTGCCAAGGACATGGATTGGAAACCAGAAGCCTTGCCTAAAGAGGTGCCTGTGCGTGGAGTCGGCCACAATGTCAAATAGCTCAGCCAGCACCCCAATGTCCCCACTGAGCAACACGGGACAGGTCACCCACTGAGCTACAGGGGAAACGCCACCATTGCCTGTGAAGTAGCTCAAGTTCCACGCTGTTAGTGTCAGAATCCCACCAGAGAGAAGGAGAAGGGAGAGAGAAAGCTGTGTTGTCAGGGTGCTAAGACAGCCAGCTACGGCACCCAAAGGTCCCACCCAAGGCCTCTGGCAGAGGCTGAGGTAGCCTCTGTTCATCCTGAGACAGCACCCAAGACGGCAGATGCAGCGAACACGAAGTTACACCCACAGGAGAGCACAGGCCGATACCGTCCAACCTCAGCCAACGCTGAACAGCAGGTGACTGAGCCAATGTCCAGGCACATGGCGGGAAGGCTGCTCCTTCACACTTGTGTGTCCATGCTGCCTGAGGCAGGCCCAGGGTGGCAGCCAGGGGGACCTGTCACCCCACCTGTGTCCTGACATATTCTCCCTACCCCCACTTCTCCCCAAGTTTTTTCTCTTGAATTATAGTAACTGGGATGAGATTTTAGTGGGAAACAGACAACACCTCCAGCAGGAGAGCTGGGCCTACCAGAGCAGAGGTTAAAACCAAGGGGCACTCGGTCTGACAGGTGGTCAGGATCTGGTTGGCTGTCAGGGCGGGGTCTCTGCTTCGGGAGCAGGCCTGGAGGAGCCCCTATAGAAGAGAATGTGCCAGAAGTTTAGCGGTTTGCACGTGAACCCAAGCCCTGAAAGACACTGTGGCTTCCCAGCAGCACCAGACACGAGGCTTCTGCGTGGCCCGGTGGGAGGCAGAGGGAAAGGGAATTACCCTGAAGAAGTGGACGGTAACGTCGTGCGTCAGGGCACCTCCGTGGGAACCCAAGTTTCTCTGCAAAATAGTACAGGTCAGTGAGAGAGCAGCCAATGGTGGGAAGATGAGGATGGTGTCTGACAGGTGGAGGTGTGAAGACAGCTGCCTGTTCACAGCACCACCATGGACCCTAGAGGGCTGCCCCTGCTCACTGCCTCTCCACACTTCTCTGAACAACACGATTTCCCCCCCAGCCTGCCCGCTCTAGTGCCAACACAGGGGGTGGGAGGCCTCCAAGTGTCCGGGTACCCAGTGAGGCAGGGGAGCAGCTCTGTGTGCTGGATGGAGCCCTAGTTCAATCTCTAGTCATAGCTGTGCTTTTCCAAAAACTAGAAAAATATCTCCGGGGTAGAAGCTGTTCCCTGAAGTGAGCAGGGGGCACGTTTATTTGTCACCTTACTGACCCTCCGAGTAAGATCAGAGCCCCGGACACTGAGCCACCTGCAAAATGGAAGGAAACGGGGCCACCTGGTGGCAACAGTGTGGTCACAGCATCACTCAGCGTCAAAAATGGAAAGAGAGATGCATGGTGAGCGAATGGTTTGCAACCTTCATGGGTCCAACAAGGCCGAGACGGTCCTGTGGAGGAGGGAGCGAGCCCGCGCCTGCATTCACTGGCCCACCCGTGTTGGTGGTGGGTGAGGGCTTGCACACCCAGCTCCAGCCAACACGGCTCCACATCCCACGTGATCAGGGCCCGCCTGTGGCAATTACTAGTAGCTCCAATTGACCACAGACACACTCATGAATTCAGGAGCCAGCCCTGAGTGACCAGATCACGCCTCATCCCTGAGTCCCAAGGTCACTTGCATGGCACTTACCAGCTCAGAGTTGACCAAGTGGAAGAACTCAGCGCAGTCAGGGGTAGCTGGTTGTTCTGCCCGGGGGTGGCCGACAAGGACAGACGGAGGGAGTCCGAGGAGGATTCTTAGAGAAGAGGCAGTGCATCAAGGGTGGAGGCATCACCTAACTCTGCTTCTCGAGAACTTAGATCTCAGGGCTGCAAGGACCCTCCCAATTCACTCTTGGAATCAGAGTGTGGTCTGCAGCCCCCATTGTCCCCAGCCTGTGGCTGGCTGAGCACCTGAACCCTATGATAGACACTCAAAAGATGTGACCCAAAACCAAAATGTAAGTTACATTAGAAGCAGGGCACCAGTCTAACTAACTGGAGGGTTTCAGCATTTCATTCTCTGAGCACACAGGTCTTCCTTCTTTTGACATGAGTTCTTTCCAACATTTTGATTCTGGGTCTGAGCAGAAAGTTTTACTCCCAAGTATTTTTCATATCTCCAGGCCCTGCTTCTCCATGGAACCCCAAGAAGCCACCACCACAGGCTGGGGAGCAGGGGGCTGAAAATGAATGACAGACTCCAGTGTTGTTACCTTTTGTACATGAGTAGCTCCCGCTGTCTCTGAAGTTGGGAAGCCATGTCCCACCCGCCTGCCAGAGCCTGGAGCCGGCTGCGGAAAATCCTGAAGAGGAAGTGTCCCCGAGACGGAGCACGGCCGGGGGGCACCACTGGGCCCTGTTCCAGGTCAGCAGCCATCTCCTAGAGAAAAGCAAGGCTGAGACGCTCATGCATTTTCATCTCTAGTTCCAAGTGGTTCTCTGTCCCCAAATGTGAAGGCAGAGAGTCCCTGGGCTTCCTGTCTGCCCCAATGAGGAGCCTGAAATGTTCTTGGGAGAGAAGTCTACACAGGGCTCAGGATAAGTGGGATAAAATCATTAGGAAGTTACAAAACTTTGCGAAAATAAGACTAGCACACGAACACCTTTACCCAGATTCACCCACAATTAATGTTTTACTCCATTTGTCATTTGCTCTTACCCTACACATACAGTGTGGGGGCACACATGTGAGGATGAATTACTCAGGTGAGGACTGTACACAGCAGGCACTTGATAAATGCCTCAGTGCACACGCAGTGTCCTTAACATGCTCAGGTGGCTGCAAAGAAGCAGCCACGCACCCCATCTAATCACTGCCCACCTGACATGTGTGCT
Organism: Myotis brandtii; assembly: GCF_000412655.1. NCBI lineage: Eukaryota > Metazoa > Chordata > Mammalia > Chiroptera > Vespertilionidae > Myotis > Myotis brandtii. The sequence continues at coordinate 187,578 of NW_005355270.1, read as the reverse complement.
CGGCTGTGTCTGCCCTCTTGAGTCACATCAGTCATGAAGGATGTGGAGAACAAGA